>NC_140376.1:6285000-6287500 GCF_054491055.1 Hypomesus nipponensis | reverse complement strand
GCTGGCTCACCAGGGCCAGCTCGTGCAGCAGGGCCTCCTTCTCCCGCAGCAGCTGCAGGAAGTCCCGGTCCCGGTCGGCCTCAGCCCGGCCGGACCAACTCTCCCCGTCCAGCTGGGCCATCTGGTGCTGTATACTGGCCACCCTGCGGGGACGGAGGGCACGGAGAGGGGGGTTAGGGGGTAGAGGCAGGAAGACGAGAGAGATGGAGAGAGGACAGAGAGGGGGGTTAGGGGGTAGAGGCAGGGAGACGAGAGAGATGGAGAGAGGACAGAGAGGGGGGTTAGGGGGTAGAGGCAGGGAGACGAGAGAGATGGAGAGGGGGGGTAGGGGAGAGGCAGAGAGATAGAGGTAGATGGAGGGAGGGATGGATGAGGTGTGGGTAAAGAGTCGAGGATTTGTGTACTGTATGTCTAAGGAGGCACCAGATAAGTAAAGATGTGACCAACATACCCTGACTGACACACACACACACACACACACACAACATGCCACAATGACATTACTCAGCCAGCTCACTTGGACACATGAGGTGCCTCACAGAGCAGGTGTTCTGCAGTGTTCAGAGGAGGAGAAAAAGGAGGGGGGGGGGGCAGGAGGCAGGGGTTTTGGCTCAAGGTTAAAATGAAATAACTGTGTTTATGTGTGTTGGATTTCAGACAGAGTGACTCAACGACAGCGCATGCAAGTTTCCACAGGTCTCTCTCTCTCTCTTCCCTTCCCTTCTTTCTCCCTCTACCTCTCTCTTGACTTCTCCCTCTCCCTCAACCCTCTGTCTCTGATGTCATGGCTGGCACTGCGGTGGCCGCGTCACCATGGCAACATCCGTCTTGTAAAAAAAGCCTGTGTGGAGCCAGTGTAATAACACAGACTCCTGCCGCCGCCTCTACCTCTACCTCCAACCTCCCAGCCCCCCTCTGACTCCTCTGCCTCCAACCCCCTGCCTCAGCTACCTCTACTACCCCCCCCCCCCCCCCCACCACCACCACCTCCCCTCACAGATCAGCTCGAGATACTGAATATGTTTTCACCTTAGTAGGTTAGACCAACAGGCTGGTACACTAAAGTGCTGAAGAAAAAACATAAATGTGTGTGTCCATGGCCACTTTGCAGCACCAGATCATTTATGTGTGTGTGTGTGACACAGACAGAGAGAGAGACAGAGACAGAGAGAGACAGAGAGAGAGAGAGAGAGAGAGAGAGAGAGAGAGAGAGTGTTAATCACAACTGAATCGCCCTGTGTTATAACTAGGAATGCTGAGAGGTGGGCAGCCCTCTCAACACACACACACACACAAAGGCACACAGTCAGCAGCGTGGGCAGGAGAGGATGTGCCCACCCAGCTCATTCCCCTGGTCAGACATCTCTCTGCAGCCTCGGTCACCAGAACAAACACCATTCAGACCAGCACCGCCCACCACAGCCAGCCAGCTCAACACCGGAGCACTGCTGCTGCTGTCTAATAGTGTCCACGTTGTTGTATAGTAGTCTCCATGTTGTTGTGTAGGAGTGACCGTGTTGTTGTGCTGTTATGTTGTTATGTTGTGTACTGCCTTATAAAACTACTCTTGATGTAAATGTTAAACTAGTGCATCATCATCATCATCATCATCATCAACCTACTTCTTCTTGGCCTCTTCATACTGCCAGTTGAGCTTCACCTTGTCCACCAGCTGACAGGAATCTTGAGAGCCATACTTAAGTATAAAAACAACAAGGTCAAGGTTTAAAAAAAAAAGTAGCATCATATTTTCGGACTGAATTCTCTCATCAACATTCTCTTAAACGGTTACAAATTGTTAACAGGTTGTTGTGTTGCATCCCTTTCTCGGGGTCGGAGGTCAGAGGTCAGGTTGTGCGGAGGTACCTACCTCTCCCACCAGCTCTGTCTGGCAGCCTGTGTCACAGTACTGCTGTGGGCCCCCCAGGGTGCCCGCGCTGTTGGGCCCCTCGCCGGGGGAGTCGCCGATCGACAGGCTGCTGTGGAAGTTCACCGTGAGCTTCGCCAGGCTCTGCAAGACCCCCGCACACACACACGCATGATGAGCACAGCTGGTCTGGTGAGAGCTGAGGGATGTGGGTCTTATACAGGGGCAGATGTGGGTCTTATACAGGGGCAGATGTGGGTCTTATACAGGGGCACCTGGGGGGGTCAGGGGTCAGGTCTCACCTGGAGGAGGGCCAGCCTCTCTCTCTCTCCTGTGCTGATGGACTTCTTGATGCTGCGCAGCTCGTTGAAGATGGCCTGGGCCTCGTCCAGCTTGTAGTTGGTCTGACTGCTGGACATCTTCCTGTCAATCCTGCACGTACACACACACACACACACACACACACACACACAACAAACAGTCACACACACACACAGTTAAAACAAAGTGACTTCTCTGGTCTTCCCTGGGCTATGCGTGTTCTCACCCAGACA
The DNA here is from genome assembly GCF_054491055.1 of Hypomesus nipponensis. Taxonomy (NCBI): domain Eukaryota; kingdom Metazoa; phylum Chordata; class Actinopteri; order Osmeriformes; family Osmeridae; genus Hypomesus; species Hypomesus nipponensis. The sequence goes on along the minus strand of NC_140376.1, from coordinate 6,285,079 downwards.
GGACATGCACCCTCTGGGCTTCCACACAAACACAACAACCTAAATAGAGTCAACACCAGAATCCAGCACACCTCTTTTT
>NC_140376.1:6050000-6280000 GCF_054491055.1 Hypomesus nipponensis | reverse complement strand
TAGCAGGAAGAGGAGGGGCCTGTGAGGGTGGTAGCAGGAAGAGGAGGGGCTTGCGTTACCGCTGGGGGGCTCCAGGCCGTCCTCCTGGCAGAGCTGCTGGAGGAGCAGCAGCTGGTGCTGGGCCAGCTCCAGGCGCTGCTGCTTGATCAGGTACATCTCCTTCTTGGCGCTGAGGGCCTCCTGGGCCACCACCAGGTACTCCTTCAGCATGCGCTCCTGCTCCTGGCGCCATTGGGTCCTCGGGTTCTCAATCTGGGTGACTTCTGGGGGGGAAGGCGAAGGGGAAAGGAGACCAGGGGGAAGATTAGAGGATGAAGGGGGGGGGGGGGGGGGATATATCAGCAGCAGTTATCACATGCAGGCTGTTGATGCCAGCCCACAGCAGAATTATTTCATAAACACACACCTACTGCTCTTCTTGCGTGTATAGGTCAGTAACAATAACAAACTCGCCCCGATGTTTCGGCGCTCCTGTGGACTCGTGAGAGTAGAACTTGTTTCTCTAATTCTCAACGGAGCAGAGCGTGCAGTGGAGGGTTCTGGGAGGAGGAGCGGCTCAGCCAATCAGCTGCCGCTCCGCCGGTGAGCTCACGTCTGAGACGCGGGTGGGGACAGGAAGTACGGAGCCTGGGTTCCGGAGCAGCAACACTACAAACTTACGGCAAAAGCCATGAATGAACACGGCCAGGCGCTCCAAACAAAGCCAATGTCACAGCTGCTGGTGAAACAGCTCACTGGACAGCAGTCTTACATTTATAATCATTTGAAATGTTGTCAATCGGGAACAGAAATGTATCTGTAAGGGAGGTGAGGTCAGACTGTGGTGATCCGGGCCTCCTGCTGGAACTGTGACTCGCCATGCGTCAGAGCGTGTGGTCTGCCGCAAGGTCACACGGGCCAGCGCGTCACATGATCTACACATTCCAGAGGTTCTGTGCGCTTCCCTTAAAAGGGGCCAGGTGGAGGACAGTGGAGATCTGGTCAGAGATGACAAGCTCCGTGTCTATTTGGGCTATCTGTGGTTTGCTGTCAAAGACTTGTGTCTTTGCCAGAATCCCATCCCCCCCCCCCCCCCCTCTATCCGATACACAGTCCAAGGTTCTTAGCCCATCCAGGGTCACAGGCCAGATACAGGAGGGGACAAAGAAGATTCTAGTTGATATTCGAGAACACCAGTCAAAACTCTGCTTTCCTACTCGTAGTCCTACAGTGCGGCGCTCCCTACTTGCGTACCACTTCCTGCGTTTGGACACTCTACCTTCCCTCCTTCCTGCGTGGCGGGGCACTTACTGTTGATGTGGTCGATGTAGTACACGCCCACCTGCTGATCGTACACCACCTCCCAGCCCAACGGCAGCTCGTCACCCACACAGTCAGCAAAGGTCAGGGGCTTGGTGATCCTGAGGAGCAGAGAACCGGGTCACGACTGGTACACTACACACACACACCTCACGCCCACGCCCGCACCGCCAGGTTCTGAGTGGCTGTTGGGTTGGAGAGCTCAGGTGCTCGACTGCAGGTCCCAGAGGTCCCAGGTTCGAATCCTGCAGTCTGTCTGTGTGCTTTTGGGACATTGAAAGGTATGCTCAATGGAAATACATCACACGCTAAGCTCCTGTGATAAACATTTTTGTAGTTGGGTAATCCCACCTATTGTATTAGTGACAATGACAGTAATATGCACTCAGAATTGAGAAAAGGTGTACTTGTCATTTAAGAGGTCATGTACCCGGATATTGGCAAAAACACATTCTTATCTTGCAGTGAGGGTAAAATTACAGGGGAGAGAAAAAGAAAGAAAACACACACACACACACACACACACACAGAGGCATCTCAAAAATCCAGAAAATTCCTTGAGAACCACAATGAATGCACGTTCTGTCATTCCCAGTCTGCAGTTGTGCTCAGTCCGGGGTTAGACGGGGCAAAGTTTGGCGTGTGGAGAAGACGTTCACAAACATTCCCTACATCACAACAGCACTTTATCATCTCCACGATACACATTCTCAATTACCGAGAAGACTGTCAATGGCGAGGGGGGATGGGGGAAGGTTGATGGAATTAAAAGCATGTAAAAAGGTAAACACAGCACACAAGCAGACCAGAAGCAGTCTGTTAGTACTGGGACTGTGGCATGGTGCGCACACACACACACACACACCCCTCCCTTCCCGAGTCTGTCAGATTGTCTCCTAACTGATTCGTGCAGGAGTGGTTAGGCCTAAGGCCTCATCAGCTGTCTAGTGTCTTCCTGCTCTGGCTGTGAAGACAGCCAGCTGATCTAGTTTGAAGGCAGGCATGCATATTAGGAGTCCTACAGCTTAGGACCAGAGGGAGGGTGACATAGTTGGAGGTGAAGACTAAGTGGATTGTAGTGTCGGGCTGGGAGGTTTAAGGGGGAAGGAGTGGGGTTATTCAGTTTTTGTGTTTAATAGTTTGCAGTATTTTTATTTATTTGGAATTCTCAAAAAAAGCTTTGGTTGCTCTCAAACACATGAGCACTTGCAAATGAGATTTCCCACGCTGAAGGAACTGTTTGGCTGGCATGAAAGGTCGTAATTTATTCCTGAGGTAAAAGTCTTGACATTAATAAGGCTTACTAATAGTTTTACGGTCCAAGACAAGTCTCTTTATTCAGAGAAGCCAAACTTTCGAACCTAACGACACAACTAATTGGGCTACATGACATGAGATCATGCAACATTAAAATGCTTCTTTGTTCCCTTCACCACTGTAAACATTAGACCTAGTCTTCCTCTCATGAAGCTAAAAGACAGTGTCACAGATAACTGTCGCTCTCTTGTCTACCACATGCATTGTGAGGTCCCCAGAACAATTGTCAGATTATTGCACTGTGTAAGATCAGGCTGTTTGTCTTCTGGAGGCAGTGGCGTAATTCTATGGGGGGACAGGGGCACACGTCCCCCCCCAATATGTGATCATACTGTTACTGTATGATTATGTCATGTTTTCCCTATACCTTTGTACTCTTGTGCACCGTCAATGAGTGAGTTAGGAGCACAAAATCAGACAGACATTTGGCACATATTTATGGATGGTAAATATCCAGTATTTGGCTAACATAATCCCTTAGACAACGACTAGGTGAATTTCACTAGAATTTGTGCAAATTTCGATTGCAATATACAGCTTGTGTTATACAATTACAAACATCGGACTCCGACTTATTTTATTTAGATACAAAATTAAAAATAAAGTGTGTATGTGCCAACACAGAAAGTCCCACAGCTGTCTCCCCCAATGTGTGATTGACTATTTTGCCCTTGTCTGGAGGACAGCTGAAGAACATGAAGCACCACATCTTGTGCTCGTCTAACATAAACCTGTCAAACATCTAACCCCAACACAGCTAATCGCCCGGTAAACCAGACTCATCACTCGCAGCACTACTCCTTCCGTGGTGATTCAGAGTTTAGACGTGAGCCGATCTGTCTCCATACGTTATGTTCTGATGACAGGAATGAGTAACGTCTGACTGACAACCATCCATCAGGCTAGACACGAGGGCTAGGGTGGTTAACCCCTTCGTCCGCAGTATGCTCACAATGCAGGGAGAGGAGCAGGCTTGTTCCTGGTGTTGCATGCACACAACAGAGGTCTCTCGCCCTCGTTCCCTTCACCACATTCCAGAAGAGACCGGGGGAGGAAGAGAGGATAGAAGGAGAGAGAGGGGCAGAGAGGCAGACAGAGAGGCAGACAGAGAGAGGTAGCTAAAGAGAGACAGAGAAACAGACAGACAGAAACAGAAAGAGAAACATTTGGAGAGACAGAACGAGAGAGAAAGAGAGAGAGGTTCGGCACCAAGCAGGAGGACACACATATACAGCTTCGCTACGAGCTGTGGTCCCCAGTATCCTGGTCCAGACACGTACCAGGGCACACAATTGACCCTGGACACCACACCTGCAAGCCCCCGCAGAGCAGACCATCACAACGGGGACAGCGAGCCACACAGCTGGCTCCTTTTTCCATTTGAAGTGGGTGTTAAGAGGTATTCTGGACATGTAAATGGATCTGAAGAGACAAGACCAACACTAGCGCACTGCCAGTCGGCTCCCTGAGTGTTTGACAAAAGCAAACAAATGGCTCCACCGCATAAGTCCTTTATCCTGAGAGAGTAAACACTGCATGGATTTCCACCACGGCACCCCTTGTTTAACGTAGGATTTAAATGTATGTTTTCACCCAAAGTAAAGAACCAACTATGTGGACGGGACACATGTAGAAACGCAATCCATTTTATGGCGCACGCAAGACAAGCAAACACGGAGAACAAATTTGTGGAGTGCGTTTGAAACGCGCGACAGGCCCCTTGTCAATTGAAGTCTGTCCAATGTCCCATTCCATCCACTAGGAGTTCGTTCGCTGCCTGCCGGCCCGGATGGGGCGACGTGTAGTCATGAACCACAACCTCAGCCTAACATGTTGGGTTGGTGTCACACAGCAGCCATAAAACCGGAGAATCAAAACACGAGTGACTCTGGGGAAGCGAGCAGTGTGACATCAGGGCAGCAAGACAGAGCGGTATTGAGCTGCCCTTCTCACAAGCCCCCAGAGGGGGAGAGGAGGGGAGAGGAGCTGGGCTCTCACACACATCTGAGGAAGAGAAAGTCTGAATGTTTGGTTTGTTACGCAGTCTTGTGACAGCAGCCCCAGCTTTGCCAAGTCATGTCTTGGAAGGCTGTTTAACCACCGTGGAGAGGAGAAGAGAGGAGAGGGGGGGGGGGTAAGTAGGGGGAGGAGAGGAGCGAGGAGGAGGTGAGGTGAAGGCAGAGAGGAGAGGAGGGGATGGGACTTCGAACCTGGGCAAATCAAAAAACCTTCTTTCCACAGAGAGTGAGAGAGACAGAAACATTACAGTGCTCCACCGAGACAGAACTCCGCCCACATCCTGAGAGGAAGTCTTAGCCCACTCGAACTCACAAACATGGATCTAGACCTAGTCCGAACGCCATCTCAATAACGGTCAACCGAAGAGGCTGACGATACCAGCAGCCACTCCTGCAATATATGGCGACACCTGGGCCTCGCAAGCCAGTGAGGAAACCAGTCGGGCCAAAAGTAGAACTGAGTTAAGCTACACGAAAATACCCCAAGGGAAGAAAGAAAAACCTGGGTCATGGTGCCCTCCTGAGATTCGAAAGCATCTCCACAGTTCAAGGCCGCACAGACAAGATAGTCTGGCGTCATAAAGAGGCACACAGCAATCCTTTTCTAAAACATCCACATGCAATGGTACGCAGTGAGTCACTATCAGTAAACCTCCATGCTGTTCTAGCTGCATGTGCGATGATAATAGTCCTATACGAGTATTCGTGGATGTGCTCTTCCACCCCAGCCTGCGAGAATGCCATTCTATAAGGGTGACCACACCGCTGTTGGATTTGGAGTGTGGGAGCTAATAATGCTCCCCATTTCAGCCCAACGCATACGCGCTAACGACGAGAGACATTTGCTAATTCTATAATAATCTGTGCTGCATGCTGTCTTTGGTTTTTCCGAGAGGGTATTTCTATCTGCAGCGGGGGGCCTCCTCTGGGTGCCTGGGGCCCGGGGCATGGGAAAGGCATGTGAAACTAGAGTCTGGGCCGCGAGGCCTCGTCTGCATCTCCATCCCCACCACTCCTCAGTCCTCGCTGGCCTCGTCGACAACAAAGGCCCGGAGCTGCATTCCGGCTGCAAATTAAGATGCTCCAAAGAACAGGCCGAGGCATTCCTCATACGGAATGCTGCCCCTAAAAATAATATTCCCAGTTAAACTTAATTATAGGAGGCGGGAGGTTGTGTTTTAATGCTGTGGATTTGGGACACCGTGCCCCCCCCCCCCCCCCGCCCCCCCACCCCCCAGTCCCCAGGGGCCGCCAGATCACAGTAACAGCTCTCAAGTCTTTAACAGGCCACATGTTTTTAAACAGCTAATAAAAATTGAAAGGAGCTCCTGTCCCTGTTGACTGCCACGCCAGTCGATCAGGTCTGTATAACTTTATTGGCGCTCTTTTTACAGCCTTAATTCATCCACTCTGTTCATTTAGACTACTTGTCGCCATGGCACGGTGCGGTCTGTCTTGGTCGCGTGGGAGTACAGGCTAGACATGGTTGCCATGGATTTGGGGCGTGGCTTCTGTTGGGCAAACCGTCCCATACAGCTCTGTTAGAGCACTTCACATCCCGACTGGGTTCACGTTATGACCACAGTTCAGGTCGGGAACGTTTACCAGTGGCACACAAACGCGCGCAGCGCCAGGTTTCACTGCACGGGCTACCCTCGCCTCACACAACAGGCAAGATCCTTTAACAAGGATGGAAGGAGTTGAGGTCTCATGCTCGCGGATGTAATGAGAGATGCAGATGGTGGACTCCATCTCAGACAGCAAGCTGCTGATGCTGAGGTCCACAATAAGGAGGAGGACTTGACCTCTGAATAACTAGCATCGCATGTGTTGACACCCAAAAAAACCCACAACAAATGTGGCGACACCAAGATAGACGCTGTCATAGATGGGCATGAGGGCTGAATGCTAAATACTGTACGGCCCATTTTAAACTGTAACACACCAGAAATAACTGTCCGGTTTCTCCCTCATTCCAGATTTTACTGTTAGCGCCTCTCAAGAGTAGAGGAGGGCTACCAGACCTGATCCCGATGGGACCTGTTGGAACTACATGTCGGGGTTTTGGGTATGCTTCCTGTTTGAAGTTGCCTGTTTTGGTCACGTCAGCTGGGATAGCCTACTTGACATAGCGATTAAACTTTTCTTTCACAAGAATTATAGAGTAAACAATGAATTTAAATGATGGAACTACGGTCTGTGAGTCAAACGCGGTGCCTCAGCTCGCATCAACTGCGTCTGACTCGGGTTTGTTTCGGACATTAATAAAAAGAACGCCTGTCGCGTTCGGGTCGAGCTCGGTTACTATATTCTCTCGGACTCGGGTCGGGTTCAGACAGAAATATGCGGGACAAGCCTCGCTCCACAGGGCCTGACAGACACAACCTCCGGGGAAAGAAGAAGGCCACAAGTGTTGGTCTAAAAATTCCATTCTGGGTTAAAAAAGAAACGTGAAAACAACTTTGGGAGGAATGTCATTTATGTGCGCCGGGGCTGGGAGAGAGAGGGAGTCAGGAGGCTGGGTGCAGCGTTTCAGACCCTGGAGCAGCTGGGAGTGGAGAGGCCAGGCAGCGTCTGACATCCCCAGACCCCGTTATGAGCAGAATCTGATGAAAATAGGACTCCTATAAGTAGCCCGGCTGCCTGACCGAGCCGTCTCCCTGTGTGACGCACACATTTAGATGGCGTCTCATCTCTTGGGGTGGAGGGTGAGGGTGGGGTGGCAGTCTAGGAGGGTGGGGTGGCAGTCTGGGGGAGGGGGGGGGGGGGGTAGCCCAGACAGGCCCGTCTGAGTTTAAGAAAAAGGATGACATCCTTCGTTACGAGCCGTAGAATTTCTTTCTTGTAAAAAAAACCTCGGTTTAACGCGTGTGTAAAGAACACAGGAACAACTACTGTGCAGACGGGAATGGGAGGAGCTGCCTGTTTACCGGCCTCATAACAGACTTCCTGCATGACTACATCTGCACTTCACTATACTACACCATACACTTCACTATACTACACCATACACTTCACTCCTCTACACCATACACTTCACTATACTATCCTATCCTACAATATACTTTTCTATACCACATTATTATATGAATCCACACCACTCCAACACTGCACTGTATCATAACACTATACGACACAACTACACTATTCTATACCATACAACCATGCTATTTTACACCACTGCACTGTACAACCCTATACTACACCATTCTACTATACTACATCACTACACTACTAAACTCTACCACTACGTTCAGGCCTAATGAGCACATTGGCTCAGCTGGCTCTCACTCCTTCAGGCCGGATGCCCCAAACGTATACAGACGGCACATCCAGACAAGCATACATTCTACATGTGAACACTGGGCAGGTCAGTAGGCAAGACACTATTCTACACTATACTATCCAAGTACACTATTCTATCGTACGCCCAGACACATAGTACATCCATGTTTAGATGCATTTCTACATGTGAGCTCTGGGCAGGTTGGTAGGCTGACAGGAGAACGCAGGGGATCCTGGTCTGTATAAGCAACGACCACGGAACAAAAGCACATTTCAAAGAGTGTGCCGTTTTGGAGTAAAAAAAAAAAACGCTTAAGTTTCACGGAGCACAATGGCTTGTTGTCTGAACAGGGATTGTATGGAAGGAGACGGGCAAACGCATTGTTCTCTCAGGAAACAGAACACACAAACCACACAGGCAAAGTGACACGGGCTGAAACAATGGCACGTTGGTAACCTCCCCTTTTCACCAGAGGAGAAGAGAAAAGAGCGGTGATAATGAAAACACTGGGAGAAGCAGAACAGCAGAGGGGTTCAGGCGCATGTGAATAACCTCTAGGCTCTGGAAACACGGCTCACCCTTTCCAGAATAATTGAATTTGGTGAGCTTTGTGACCACGTATAAAGACTTCCTTTGGCGAAGCGGCAGGCCGGCCGCGCTCGAAGCACAACAGAGCTAATAAAGAAGAACTACTGAGGCTCTGGGACTGTGGAAGAGGCTGGGGCGCTGCGAACGAGGCCGGGGCTGGGCTCTGTGGCTGGGACTAGTGCTGGGGCTGAGCCTGGGGCTCTGGGTTTAGGGCAGGGGTTGAGGCAGGGGCTGGGGCAAAGGCCATGATATAGGGGGCTAGGGATGAGGCTGGTGCTGGGGCCGTGATGGAGGGGCTGGGGCTGGGGATGAGGCTGGGGCGGAGGGTGAGGCGAGAGGGGTGCAGACACGTGGGAACTGCCTCTGTTCTGCTGCTTTGTCAGGGGCCGCCCCACAAGCAGAGCCCCTGGGCATTAGTGTAGGCATGCCTGACATAACGCTCATTCCACAGTAACAAAAAAGACCCACAAAACTGTTCAACTGCAGGGCTGCCGGAGGGGCCCGGGCGGCCTCAGGGCTGCTGATGGGACAGAGGCTGGAGGCTCTGGAGATGGAGGGGCCACGGATAGAGGGGCAACAGAGGGAGAGAACAGTCTCCAGGTCCTCTGAAGGCTACAGGGCCAGGGCAGCCTCAACTATCAAGCCTCCGTTTGCATTTGGCCCAGATAGGGTCTCTGACATGTGGGTTCCTTCAAAATATAAGTGTGATACCTGACAAGGCTGAAAAAAGGAGACGTGCTTCTGTGTGTGTGAACGACGACACCACAAAGACTATACAGTGTGTGTGACACATTGCTTCTTCCTAGAGCAAGTCCTGTGGTTTGCCAGGTGACTGTGTAGTACATTCACACACTCATCTAACTTTTCACTACAAGTTGTCACCTCACCAGTCCAGCTCCATTCTGGCCCTCCATCCCCTGCCTCCTGGCACACTGGCCCTGGAAAGCCCTGTCTGTCCACTAACATCCCTCACTCCCTCTCTCACTCCCTCCCTCTCTTCCTGTGTCTCTCACTCTCTGTCTCTCTGTCTTTCTCTGTCTCTCTCTCTCTGTGTCTCTCTCTCTGTGTCACTCTCTCTCCGTCTCTCTCTCTCTCCGTCTCTCTCTCTCTCCGTCTCTCTCTCTGTATGTCTCTGTGTGTCTCTCTCTGTGTCTCAATCTCTCTTTCGCCTCCCAGAGAAAGATTGTATCAAAATTGTCACAAAATTAAACTCAGACTCATCTCACCTTGAGTGATCTTAGACAAACTGAGCAGTTTTTTTAATAAAGAAAAAAACCAAATGATATGTTGAATAGTAACAAAGAGACAGACCAACTGTAAAACTGTATTTACCCCCTTTGATGGGTTGGAGATTTCAGATTTCTCAGAATCATATCAGCTTCACAAAACAATGAATCATATGACTGGTGGGGGGAGCCTTCAAGTAGATCAGGTTTTCTTATCTAGATATGGCAATTACTTCAATCCCTTTGCTTAAAAAAAAGAAAACCAGTAGGAGCGTCTGTTTGTATACAACAGTTAAACGTTTTTACTAGCCTTTAAACTGAAACTTTGAGACGTTGAAATGTTTCTTACTCATCCACCACAGTAGCCATGCTCCTCTTATACAGCCTACATGGTTAATGTCTTCGTTGTGCACCATTTGCACCAACTTTATAGAGCGTCACTATTATTCTTCAAGATTACTCTGTAAACCAAAAGGTTGTTTGAAGTCTGTGTAAATCCCCAAACTCGCGCCGTTTTCTGGGCTGGTGAAATCTAAGTCCCTCCAAAGCACATCCTTGCAGTTGCAGCTTTCCAAGTGGCCCAACTAGCATTCTTGACATACCTCCACAGAGATCTCTGGGAGTTGTAGTATAATGTGCTTATGCAATTCCGGGATGTGGTTGTTTCAAAAACACGTTTGGGATTACAAAAAAATATTAACGTCGTAAAAGCCTTAAAATAGGAACTATCTAGCCTGTTATATTTGGTAATGTCCTCAATTTGAATTGTATTAGGCCTAACAAGAAAGTGTAAATACAATATGTAACTGAACAATGACATTCTCAATCTGTCATTAAGTGATTGGAAGATTTGCCAGTCGCACATGTGATGATCAGGTCTGCTGTAATTATTTTCAGCTGATTCATTTGATTAAAACACAGCTGACTGGGTTTATTTATACAATTAAATCAACGAAGCATTTAAAACGTAAATAACGTTGGCTACAGGCCTATCCAAACTATGCGGAATCAGAAAACTCGGGAAGAATAAATTGAGGTGGTGTCATTATTTCTAATAGTGACAGAACAAGTTGCTCACGCAGCATAACACAAGTTTACATCCTGTCAACTTCAACACAGGTTACCAAAGCATAAAGAAGTGACACTCGGCCTTCTGAAGGCGTTAATAATGTTCACTGCACAGGCTAATGTGGTCTTTAAAATTTGGAAGTACGCACTGAAACGTCGAGACACTCCTGTTTTGATTTCCCGGCAAAACATTACAAACTTGGCAAACTTGTTGCTCTGCTGACTTCGCTTCTCGAGACCCTCCGCCCTCAACACTCCATCCTGTGGATGAGATCTTAGAACGTTGCCTCAAAGTTAGATGAGTTAAATCCCTTAGTTTACAGCGTTCATGCATCCCTACTTCGTTTTACCTGTCCCTTGGATCAATCCATGAAGTCTGTCGAGTGTTGTGGTCAATGTAGAAGACTCTGCCGTCATAATCCCGTGCTTCTTCCCAGCCCGCGGGTAGCGGCAGCTCCGAGCTTTCTCTTCGTTTACTGCTGCTCACCCACGGCATAGCGTTGGGATGGTGAGGGGGTTATTGCTGACGCCAGACCCCCTGCCCTTTCTCCGAAAAGTTTCCCTTCACAACATTACAAACTCTCTCTTTGCACTGTCTAGATAACTACAAAAACTTTCCGCCGAGATTCACAACTTCAACGAAGCAGCCCGAAATGCATATACTTTTCCCCAAAAACTACCGCGACGCTCTCACGAGCCTCGGTCCTCCATGTTCGCCTGTCCTACCATATTTCATTCCATCGAGTCCATATTCGGGCAAAGGAAATTTACATAAGCAGAGAACGTACGAGTGAACGAGTAGCTCTGTCCAATAGGATACCATGTTTCCACGCTCTCAAGTGATGAATCTGTGTAGTATAATTTGTCAATTTTTTTGTAATGCAATTATGTTATTATGTGAGGGATTTGCTAAACCTCTTTGGATATGTTTTGAATAGACTCGCCTACATGTTTTGTAATCATCATTCTGACCTCATCTCTTTACTGTTACAATACACTAGCTACTCTAAAATAGAAAATAAAATTAGTCTACTTTACTAAAAGTTAAAGATACATTGTTTTACAGTTCAATATTCCCAATAATTTCATGCCTTCTGAAATATTTAGGCAATTGGCCTACATTGTTAGCAAAATTAAAGAACAATAATGATTTATGTAGTTTTACCTTTCTCAAGAGATTGTCATAAGCCTAAACAAATACAACTAAATAACAGGCTTTTGTTGATGATATTGATCACAATTATACAGATTGTTGATTGTTGTCAACCTTAATGTTGCTAAACAGTCTTGTTCGTAGGCCATCTAACTGTTTTAATTTCACTCACTGATAGCGGCCAAATAAAAACAGCATAGACTGCATTTTATCCTTTGTTTGAGGACCAGCGACTATATACTCTTCTGCCATGTACAAATAGCCTCGCAAATTGCAGTTTTAGAGAAGCGTTTCCGTTGGTGCAATGGGGCCATCTTGTGGCTCGCCGATCGTAGAGGCCTATACTTTAAACTTGGTGTCGTACTGGTGCTCTCCGCCGGCGAGAACGCGACGCAGTTGACCATGACTCATAACAGTGCATAGATTTACTAGTCCATCATCGCTACTACACGGGCTCGAAAACGAAAATAATCTAAATAGAATGTCGTCGTCATCCGTTGATCAATCACAATTTGATTTGCTTCTGATAGACGCACTGGTCAGGGTCTCAGAAGAGATTGAAGCAATGCCGGTTGACTAACATCTTGTTTTTTTCACTTTTCCCCCATGAATGAAATTGCGTTAACATAGTGAAGTGGTTTGCATGTTTTAGGCCTACATACTGCTATACTGACTGAGCAAAGTTAATGATTATGTCAGTTTATTTTTGAACACTGTCATATCACAACACAGTGTCATAAAGATCGCCATCAAGTTTGTAGCCTGTATTTTTTTCGCACTGATACTTTCACAATTGTTGGGTTGGGTATCAGAGGTTTGAATCTATGACTAACTCAAATCAGCATGCAAGAGTGTTGTACAAGTGCGCAATCGAGCAGGCGTACAACCCCTGTCAGGGCATCGGGACAGTCAGCTGAGCTTTGTAGCTATAGCTTTGTATTGCCCGACGGAGGAGGGATTTAACAGAATAGAGGTCTTATGCATGTGTGCTTGTGTGAGTTTGAGTGTGGTGTACTGAGTGTTTACGGCTGAGAAAGATTTCCTGGCGTCATATACTTCTGCGTCAAACTCCTACTTTCAGTCCTCACAGGCGCTGTAGTGTTCAAATCGGAGTTCTTACACACAATAAACACTGTTGTTTCTCCCTCAATCTCCTTCAATCCCATGGACTAAATGCTTTGCGGTCTCAAGACCTTGCACATTATAGGTAAAACCATTTCCCCCAAAAACCTACTCAAATAAACTCATGATCTCCATGCAAAAGATTTTAAGTCCATGTACTTGCTGAATTACAAGGATTATATTTTTATTTTGTGATTTACAAACAGGATCAGTTGCCTGCTTAAATGGAGAGCAAGTCCAGTAATATTACTAGTAATAAAAAGGTCATTCATGGTTTTGGTACAGTAGGCCTATATGATCTGAATATAGTTGACTTATTTGATTCATCATTAGATTGAGTTTACTCTGAGTTTAGAATTTAGACATTAAAGAGACTACTTGGTGTCCCCACCTCAGGATTATCTTTCCTCTCTCCCTCACATTTTCAAATGATCATGTACTGTAAACAAACTTGTTGCATTTTGTAACCTCACAATTTCTGTCTGTGTAATTGTTTTCCCTTCGCAATCTTGTGACACTTCAACCAACTCAATAATGTTGCCCAGCACATTAAAAACAATTGTGATCTAAACCTCTCTTGGAGATCTAAACATTTCTTAATCCTGACAATGACAACCCTCAGCCTTTAAAATGCACACTCAGAGCAACATCACAGAAATGTTAACTTCCAAAATCACCAACATGAATGACAGCAGTCAAAATTCTTAGAAAGACCACCGTTTTCGCTGAAATATAATTACAGCAAAGTACATCTCAGATCTAAATGAGGTGTAAATGCCGTGTCAGTAAACCTTTAACATCCTGTCTGCATTTAATAGTGTCCCATGTGGAATTTAAGTGAAGAGATGGACTGGATTCTCAATGATCTTGTGGAAGGCAGGCCTGCCCTGTTCTGCCTGCCTGCCTGCCCCTCCTCTGCCTATTGGCACAGCAACAGAAACAGTGGACACCACAAAGGGGAGGGCCAAACGTCAGAGAGACCCTTTCCTCCCGACCGCAGAAGATGTGTGCTTTCTCTGAGTGGGAACAGTTTGTGCAACAGCTCCCAGCTCCAGCGCCGCCGGACTGGTCAACTCTAATCGGCAGGTGCTTTTGAGAAGCCTCATTCCCTATCCGAACTGCTGGAAGGGCCTTTCCAGTCGCGTTGCAAACCCAGAGAAGAAGAGCTCTTGTGGGTCTGTCGAGCGAGGAGGCCCCCCCAGGGGGAGAGGAGAACCATGGACCCTTGCGTCTGCATCCTGGAGACGCTGGGGATGTTTGTGTACACGGGAGCCTGGCTGTGCGCACTGGCCTGCACCCTCATGCCCCAGTGGCAGACCCAATCCACGGCACTGCTGGCTATTGAGAGCTACGAGAGGGGCCTTTGGGAGACCTGCGTGGTGCAGGAAGTGGGCGGAACGGAGTGCCGGGCGTACGACACCCTACTGGGCCTGACCCACGACATCAAGCTGGCGCGAATCTTCATGTGCTTATCCCTGTCCATGGGTGTGCTGGGACTCCTGTTAGCCATACCGGGGCTGTCCATGATCAAGAGCTGCAAGGGGCAGGGAGGCCGCAGGGCTAAGCGGGCCTTCAAGGTCGCGGGTGGGGTCTTGGGGGTGGTGTCTGGACTGCTGTGCCTGGTCCCTGTGTCCTACGAGGCCCACTTGACCGTGGTGCACTTCTTCGACGAGACGGTGCCCGACGTGGTGCCTCGCTGGGAGTTTGGAGACGCTCTGTTCTGCGGGTGGGCGGGGGGCTTCCTGCTCCTGGTGGCTGGCCTGCTGCTCGTCTCGTCCAGCCTGTGCTGCCAGAAGGAGCCCCTGCCCTTGGTGGAGAAGCGGAGGTACGAGGTCCAGGCCGCTGATCCCTCCCTGAAGAAACGATCCGAGTATGTTTGAGAGGGCGGAGGGGTGGGGGGACGGGGGACGGAGGAATCGTGCACAGGCTTGGCTTCAACCTTGGAGGGCTTTCCAATACATCTTTTGATACTTTTGAACTCGGCTCCGTGTCATGGAGGAGGGCTGGTGGCTCAGAAAACTACCCAGAATCCACCGGGAAATCAGACCTTTAGGAGTTGTTTTCTGAGAGCAGGTAAAATGACATTTGAATGATCACCCTGAACTGTGATGAAAATCTTTGGTATATGTATGCATCTATTGAAAACAGTCACCAATGAATTATCTGTTAATTATCTGGTTATCTGGTCACAGAACCACACACCTCCAAAAACCTGAGGTGAGCGCTGGACTTGAAATTAGGTTACAGCTCTCCAGTTCTGAATCCAATTACATTTTTCTTTGTTAACTGTATCATCTTGGATGACTTCAGGATCTCAATCTGTCAACCTAAACAATACCAAAGTCATTTTTATGGTGCAATAGCAACCTTATGATCATAAACCACCTAAACATTACACTGTGTTATTATGAGTAGGCTTCTGTAGTATGTGTTGTACTGTACAGTACAGCTATGTATTCAAAGTTGCAGTACTTGATTCATATAAAGATATTTATGCAGATATGATCCATTGGTCGTTCCTTTTGTTGTTGTTATTGATGTTTATTTCTTTCATATTTTTACTTGTGAGCTGAAAAAATCATGATTTATTATTTGTAATTTGAGGGAAACTTAGAAACTGGTAAAGGTTGAAGGTGACAGTTTCTAAGTTTCCGTCAATGCACTCTTACTGTCACAAGCAGTGTGGAAACCATTGTTGCTTAGCGATCAAGTTGACAGTCGTAAGCCCTTCTACACCGTGCTCACTCCCCAACATGGGCCAAGGTCAATTATTTTACATATCAACTCTATTCAAGTCCATCTGAGAAGTGAGATTCCTTGAAAATACAACAATATACATGATAAGCAAACCTGAAATACTACTAAAAGAATATTCAAAACGATACGAATTTGTACATGTCCAAATCGACTGCAACCTCGTTTCCTTATATGTAAGAAAACATCCGTCTGAGTGATCTCAGGAATTCTCTGGATGGTCCGTCGACAGTGAGGGACCGAGCCCAGCCTGTCAGGAGTGTCTCCTGTGGAGGAGACACAGCGTGAGCCTAATTCCCTCAGATTTCCTGGTTGGTCGCTGGGCTAAGCTGTGTTTAATGAACGGCCTAATGAGCAATGTGTCTTGTGAAGAATGCAGAGCAGGCTGCCTCACGGCCCTCGCTCTGATACGGCTACGAAGATCTGCCAGGGTCAGGTCAGGGGGCACAGCTGGGAACATTGTATACTCTCTCTCTCTTAATATACATGTTTACATCTCTCTCTCTTTTTTCTTTCTCTTTCTTTCTCATCTCTCTCTCTTTCTCAATCTGTCTCTCTCTCTCTTCACATTTATGGTCCACAGTCGTTAATTTCTGTTGATGGTCCTGGTTATTAGAGAGTTTATACACATCCTCTGGGTTGACCACAGATATAACCCCCCCACCCCCAGGTTTGGGCCGGGGCCAGGAAATGGAGGGGTTGGTCCAAAAGCTTTCTCTGACGCCACTCAGATGTGGGGTCAGATACCAGCAGAAACGACACAGTCAAAACAACTTGCTAATTGCATCGAGATACTTGCTTGAGATTGCTACGTGCCTTTTGTGTAATGGAAGCACTGGCATTTCTCCATCTCATTTAGGGCTGTGTTCTAAACAGTAGTGTAGGTGCAGTACAAAGAGCACTTACATTTTATGTGAAAAGTTTTTAATTTATGACACAGCATTTGTATTATGGGTCAGCACAAGGCCGTAATCATAATATATACTGGGGGGGACACTTCCTGCTCAATATATTGATATAAAAATATAAATATGCTACGCTACGACAGGAGTCAACCAATGTTGACTCCATGGCTACGGCCTTGGGTCAACAACCTCCCACATAAATTCATTGGAAGTTCAATATTTTCCGTATCAGTTTATTGAGTCGCATATGTGTGTTCTAATCTCTTTATGATGAGATTGTAACTCCGCAAAAGTATTACTGGTGGGAGTCAGGTGGCTGAGCGGTTAGGCAAACGGGCTAGTAATATGAAGGTTGCCAGTTCAATTTCCGCCCATGCCAACTGACGTTGTGTCCTTGGGCAAGGCACTTTACCCTACTTGCCTCAGGGAATGTCCCTGTTGGATAAGAGTGTCTGCTAAATGACAAAAAATAAATAAATTACGGGGCCTTCCCAGAGTCATGTCATGCAGTTTACAAAGGTCACGAGGACCACAATTTAATTTATGGATAGGTTTTTAACCATGACACTGTCGTACTGAGAATAGTCCCTTATCACATATCCTTTGTCATTATTGATAAGTGGTGCTGAACGAAACAGATTAGATCAGCGTCGGCCAATTCATGGCTGCCATTTGCTCTTATCTAAAAGGTCATAATGTGTGTGTGTGTGTATGTGAGTGATAAAAGGGACTAATGAAGAGAGAGAAACATTGTGTGAAAGACAGAGGAGGAGAAAGCGCAACTCCCCCTTCTCATTTATTTCAAGTACGGAGAAGGTTCCAGAACGTGCACCTTGCTCGCAAGTAAAAGGCCGGCACCACGAGCACAGAGGTTCAACATCAAACTCTCAACAGCAGTGCTTGAGTTCAAGGCGCCTCCCTTTCGATACCGCAGCACCAGCAGCACAACAGGGTTGTGAGTGTCGGCAGAGCTTTGTAGGCAGCCTGAGAGGGCAGGTCATCCACTTCTGAGGCCCGTGTTCCCGACAAAAAGCTGGACTCTTCTGAAGAAACCCTTTTGTCTCTGGGCAGCCAGCCACCCCCAGAGAGGTGCTGCGAGCCACTGCACCAGTGTGTGTGTGTGTGTGTATCTGCATCCACGTACATGTACGTTGTGTGTGTGTGTGTGTGTGCACGTGCCTTCCTTGGCAACAATCACCACAGTGATGCAGCCCCCTCTCCAAAGTCTAGCTAGGGTCTCACGTGCCCGCTCTCCAAGGACCCCAGTCACATGACACAGGCTGCCAGGGACCTGCCCATTGGCTCTTCCCCATGGACTCCTGCCGTCAGGGTAAGATAAATGGTTACACTCCCTTGGATCATATCTAAGATAGATTTGATACTGGAGATTGTCTGAGATAAGATGTTCATCTCTGACCTGTGTCTCCAAGAGCTGTTTCACTGTTAATCCATGCTTGCCAGAAAAAGGCACAAGCTCATGCTGAGAAATTAAATCCCTAATCTAATTAGTAAATTATTATTTCCCCTCCGGTGTAATCATGGGGGATTAAGAGGGTTTATAAAGTTGATAAAAAAACATGTTTTTCACTGTGATTTTTTTTTACCTCAATTAATGTGCCACAAGATCACAGTCGGAAAATTAGGAAATGAGAGCTATTCAAAGAGCATTCCTATAAAGGCCAGCTACACTCTGGGAGGTGCCACTGAATTAATTAAGAATCAAATCAGCGGGACGGCTGGTAAACTGAATAAACATTTATGGATTACAGCATGAGTCAAATGTATCTAGAATATCTGTTCCTGTTCTATTCACCTTTGATCACTCACATATCGTTAAAATCAAGATCTCGCATTAAAAAAAGACTTGATTTCATTTAGTCAGTTAGCCATGATGAAATGCGTCAATAAATCAAACATCACTGTCAGTCTTTGCGTCTTGGTAGTACTGTAGTACAGATAAGAGGTTCCGGAAGGTTCCTCCTCTCAGGCTTGTGTCTGGGCCGTACCATCCTGTCAGGGGGGAAACTACAGGTCCTCCTCTCCCTGAAAGGTGGGATTGTCCCTCCCCAGACGACCCTCCGTGCCTCCACTCTGTAACGAAGGCCCTTGAGTCACAACTGTCTCCAACCCGGACGCACACACGGCATCCTTGTCTTCTGTGATAGGCCGGGTCTTGGATGCCAGCGCTTGGCTTGGCACCTTGTAGCACAGGAAAAGCAACCCGCTGACGAGAACGAGGACGGATGCAAAGATCCCCACTGCGATGCCGTACCCAACTTCCTGTCTGACCGGCGCCGAGGGCAGCTGGAACTCCGGCGGGAAGTCGATGGTGTGATTGGTCAGCACCGAGCTCATGTTCCAGAACAATGGCAGCAAGGAACACGATGCCGTGAGCATGTAGAGGGTGCCGGCCAATGAGAACAGCAGCCTGGTGTTGTCGCGGTTCTCCACCGTGTGGTAGACGTTCCTCATAGCAAAGGAGGCGGCGACGTTCCCCGCCAGCCCCACAACCGCCGCTAGCATGACTAACACCTGGGCCACCGAGATCTCCAGGGGGACGAACCCCTCGGAGATGCCCATGTTCCGACACACCTCCAGGGTGGGCAGGGCGTGACTGTAGAAGCAGGCCCTCCAGATGCCCACCCAGGCCAGCCCCGAGGTCACCACCGTCACGTCGGACACGTACCACAGCCGCCACTCGTTGAGGCCGGCGGTGACCATGGTCAGGATCCAGCCCACACAGCCCACCATGAGGCCCAGGAGCTGCCAGTGGGCAGTGTGGGCCAGGTACACGGAGCCTCCGCGAGGAGACATGGTTTTGGAGGAGGAGGCTGGGTGAGGAGGAGGGGGGGGGGGGAGGAGGCTGGCTGAGGAGGAGGAGGGGGGGGGGAGGAGGCTGGCTGAGGAGGAGGAGGGGGGGGGGAGGAGGCTGGCTGAGGAGGAGGAGGGGGGGGAGGAGGCTGGCTGGCTGAGGAGGAGGAGGGGGGAGGGAGGAGGCTGGGTGAGGAGGAGGGGGGGGGGGAGGAGGCTGGCTGAGGAGGAGGAGGGGGGAGGGAGGAGGCTGGCTGAGGAGGAGGAGGGGGAGGGAGAAGGCTGGCTGAGGAGGAGGAGGAGGGGGGAGGGAGAAGGCGGGGGAGGGGGGAGGGAGGAGGACTCACTGCTCGTGAAAGGGGGAGCAGCTGGTCGTCTCAGACATAGCTGAGCTCATGCAGCTGGTCGGACCTCCATCCCTCCTGACGGAATACAAACAAATAAAGAAGCTGAGAACGCATAATGCATGTAGCACATATCAGGAGTGAGTATATCAGTCGAACGAGCGCAAAACAACCAGTAAGGAGCCCCGAGAAGTTAAGGGTTCCCAGTGCTTCCGACACCAAACTGATCTCTAATTATAAGAACATTTTGTGTACAATCTTCATGAAAATGTAAGTACAGCATCTGGCTGCAGATCAAAAGGTCACAGGGTCAAATGCCCCCTTGTATGTCGCTTTGTATAAAACCATCTGTTCTATTAACATTCCCTGGTTCTGTCCTGTTCTGCACTCCACAACAACTACACAAGTAGGACAAGTTTATGAGGAGACAACTTTTGCAATCTGCTATATCTCCTAAGCTCTGTACTTGAATATCCAGATATGGAGCAAAAATAGATATAAAGCCTAGCTTAATGATTATCTAGCAACATTCATATCATAAACACCTGAGAAACAAAATACAGGTGACATGATGATGTTCACAACAAGCTTACCTCGATTCTTGTATTTCAAAGAAATCTTCGTGTTACTTTTTGAACGGTTTTGAGGATCGTGGTGTAGCCGTAACTGCTAGTGTGGGTCAGACGCAGCTCTGTCTGGGTGTCTTACTGCATGTCAAAGTCTTCTCCTATCAGAAGAAGGTGGGGTGGAGGCTGGGTTAGGCATTATGCAATGTGATGTGTCCATTGAAGTTTGACATAGCGCATGTGTAGAACACACTCCTTCTCACACACACACACTCATACGCTCTCTCTCACACATATACACACACAGAGTTCAGTTTAGCAGACCCTTTTATTTGATATAAAGCAGCACAGCTGATAAACAAGTGTTGTAGAGTTGTGTTGTATAGTGTGTGACAAATTACATCCCATAATAAGTCCTTCAAAACAGCTTCACCTGAAATCCAGGGTCAGCAACAGTGGCCATGGTTACTACGTGAAAGTTTATAGTCTTTAAATGTTTTAGTTTGAAAAACCGTCTCCGCTTTGATTAAGGTTTTTCTACATCAGTCTTACAGTAACTTAACATGAACAAGACAATGGCCTGACAGACGAAAGGTAAACTGTTATCTGGAGAGAGATACAGAGGGTCTCCTGCAATCTGGAAGATAGGGCATTTAAGTACCTCCATATCTCCAGGGTTCAAGAACCTTCACTTCCATCAGCACACAAGAAGCACTGTGGCCAACAATGTAGTACACAAATGTCAAACTGCAGAGAGAGGACGTAATCTAAATGAATGAACAGCCATACAGAATGCCGCCAAGGAGACTAACTAGACACAAAGTATGGTCAAAGTAGTTTCAAAACAAATTTGATCACGATACGGGTGAGGGATCCAGGGTGGATGGTCTGACTGCCTGTAGCAGCCCAGGGTGGAGGGTCTGACTGCCTGTAGCAGCCCAGGGTAGAGGGTCTGACTGAGGCTTGCTCCTGCTACACAGCTTCAGCCAGAAAGCTCCGCCCAGGCCGGGGGGGGGTTGAAGTTGCTTGTGCAGCCTGTGATCTGAGGGATATGAGACGCTGCCATGCTGGCGATATCCATCTCCAAACCCTCTTGATGCATCCACAGAGAGGGTGGGGTCACTGGTGGAATACCCCCCCCCCTTCCCTTCCCAGCCCTCCCAACCACCACCCAGCCTCGTCCCCTTGGTCTCATGTTTAGAAACGAGCGGTCTCGGTAGAACGCAGGTATGTGAGACATACATCAGAGGAGATTTGACAAATTTGAAATGGCATTTGAAAAAAACTATTTCTTCACTGAAATGTCAGGCCAGTCATTTGGATGATGTGACATGAAAATGACAAGTACAAACAACGGCAGGTTAATGCAATGACACATCACGTGGAGATAAGTGTGTCGATTACCAACAGTTTAACTTGGCAGCTAAAAAATAAATCAGTTGACGATAAACACTTGTCCTATTCTATTCCTCTGTACAGATTCAAAAGGCTACAATAAATTACTAAAAAAAAACAAAAAAGATCATTCTTGAACACATTATAGACAATGATGGGTACTGTGGTAAAAAAAAAAACAACAACAAAAACACGAAGGAAAAGAAAACACCAGTCTCGAAGCAGAGTGATTTTGGAGGGGGTTTTGATCATCCCAGTGGTTTTATGACTTGAAACTCCCGTTGAGGGTACATGTGACAAACACCAGAGATAAGACGAGCTGTGAGGAGACTCCTCAACCTGGGCAGAGTCACTCGCTGTGGTGGGGCTGTTGGAGGAGGAAAAGGATGATCGCCTTCAGTCTCTCTGAGTGTCTCTCCTCTGCCGCTTCCTACTGGACAGACAGGGCAACTGCAGCGTCAGTCCAGGGAGTGGTGCGGCGCGGCCCACGCAGCTATGTCGAGGAGGCTGTGCGCCCCCCTGTGTGTGGCCCCTCACAGGGCCATCCTCTGCTCCAGGGGCAGGCTGTCCGTCAGACACTTGAGCTGCTCCTCGCCCAGCTTGATCTTGTCCTCCAGCTTGCGCTGCTCGATGATGAGGGCCGACTTCATCTTGACGAAGTGCTGGTAGTCGGCCAGGCTCTCCTCCGGCAGGCAGCCGGCCAGGATGTCGTAGACCACGCCCTCCCGCCGGTCCAGGTTGTCCTTCAGCTCCTTGGCGTCCTCGTGCTGGCGGATCAGCAGGTTCCTCTTGTCAGTCAGCGTGCGCTGCACGGGGGAGGAAGGGGGGAGGATGGCGAAGGGAAAAAGGGGATGGGAGGAAAGGAGGAGGGGGAGGAAGAGGGTCAGTCACGCGGGAACCAGGGCAACAACAACGACAGCAACACATGGGCGTCGCACTGCTACACAGACAACTGGTGTCAATCGGGTGTGAAGGAACTGATCTGCTGGGGGCTGGCAGATGATATTCAGATGACTCGTGGAGGACGCGAGGATGACGTCTGTCTGCGGTGTCCTCACCCTCTCGTCGGCGGGGGCGTCCCCCTCCAGGCTGTTGAGGGCGTTCTCCACGCGGGCCAGCCGGCCCGACAGCGACAGCAGCAGGCTGACCACCTTGTCCAGGTCGCCCACGAACATGCGGAACTTGTCCAGCTCGTTGGGCCTGCAGGCCTGCTGCACGGTGGCCTCCACGTCGCGGCCCAGCGCGTTGTTGTCCAGCACGTCCTCCTGCACGCTCTCCCGCGCCTCGCGCAGCACCTGCAGCTTCCTGCTCAGGCTGTCAATCAGCTCCTGCTGCATGGGGGGGGGGGGGCACAGGCAGCGGTGAGGGGGCGGGGCATGCATAGCGGCGAGGGGGCGGGGCAAACACGGCACTCGGAATCTAAACGGTACCCTGTGGTCAAATGCAATGACTGAAGCACAAAGCTTGCTGATATTTGGGCTGTACTGATTCACGCATACAGCCAAAGCGCCCCCAAAACCTCACACAGAGAGAGAGAGACAAAAAGAGGAAAAAAAAGGAGACAAGCTGAGAGAGAGAGAGACAAAAAGAGAGAATGAAAAGAGACAAGAGAGAGACGGATGCGGGAGACATCAGGGACTCCGCCAGTGCAGGGAGGGAGCGAGGGAGCGCGCGGCGGCGGCGCCGTGTACCTTCTTGTCGGCCAGCTCCTGGTCGTCGTCGGGGAGCTCGTCCTCGGAGCCCGGCTCCTCCTCCTGCTGCTGCATGTCCTTCATCTTGATCAGCAGCTCCGCCTTGGGCGCCGACGTGCTGTAGTAGGTGGAGCTGGTCACCAGGGCGACGGCCGTCGCCGCCTCGTCCTCCCCGTTCCTGTAACGCATGGCGACACGGCTGAGCCCCGGCGACACACTCGCGCAGGCTGAGAAAGGACTCTCTCGAAAAAACGTTTGACCCTTGAAATGACTGAACACTGAACTTTGAAACTAAATCAATGAATACGCTGCAGTTCCTAAAGTCACCATCGGGTGGCTGAGTTTCCCCAAAGAGTGCACTTCTAGTTTGGTCGCAATTCATCATTTAGCCATTAAGACGGCTAACTTTGAGCACTATGACCCCACCACTAGCGGCTCTCAGGCCCCGGGCCGGAGGTGGGGAGGAGGGTTGAGCTGGACTGACCTGTCCTCGGCAGCCCTGGGGGAGGCCTGCTTGGGCCCCACCTTCCTGCGCTGGTGGGCCCCCTCCAGCAGCTGCTGCCCCTGGGGGAAGATGCCCTCCATCAGGTCCATGGTGGTCTTCATCCTGCTCTGGTCCAGGACCTCTGCCAGGGACCGATCCTTGCCCATGATGTCCCTGGCCAGCTCCTCTCTCTTCTGGTCGTCCTGAGAGAGGGAGGCGGGGGCCACCCCGTTACTGCTGGGGGCCTCCGGGGGAGGGGCCTCGGTGGTGGGCGGGGCTGGCAGATGGGTAGCTGGAGGAGCCACGTCTGTGGGCGGGGCCATCGGGAAGCCAGCCGCAGCTTGCTGCTCGATTTCAGGACTCGTGTCTGAGTCTATGTGCAGCCTCAGGTCAGCGTGAAGGGCCGGCCCTGGGTCTGGCTCTCCCTCTGCCTGGGGCCCCGGGTCCCTCTGTCGAGAGTAGGCACAGAACAGGGAGTAGGACTGGTCCGGGGCTCCCAGGCTGCCCACCTGGCTCGGGGCGCCCGGGGCCTGGGGCCCAGCCTGGGCGTCGCTGTGGAGGAGGTAGTGGCGGCTCTCCTTCTCCGTCAGGCTCTCGCTGTGGACGATCTTGATGGGCACCTTCCTGGCGGAGGGACTGCTGCTGTTCTCCATCACGTTCTCCATCCTGGAGCGTCACAGAGGAACACAGAACACAGGTGGCGGGGGGTGAGAGACCAGCACGCGGGCGCCTGACAGGACAGCTCTCTCCCCGTCTGGGTCTGTGACGGCTGTGTACAGTTACTCTGGGTCTGTGACGGCTGTGTACAGTTACTCTGGGTCTGTGACGGCTGTGTACAGTTACTCTGGGTCTGTGACGGCTGTGTACAGTTACTCTGGGTCTGTGACGGCTGTGTACAGTTACTCTGGGTCTGTGACGGCTGTGTACAGTTACTCTGGGTCTGTGACGGCTGTGTACAGTTACTCTACCCAGACATAGGGGCCCAAATCAGGAACCGTATGACATGATGACATTCGTTACATTTGAATTGATTTGTAAACAAAAAAAATGAAATCCCTCCTAGATCTCACATGCATAGAACTTAGACAGACAGTCCTCTCCACTACAGTACACATTATATCACTTATGTCAGAGCAAAGCAGGGGAACAAAACGTCTGCAGTGAAAGAGGTCTTTCTGAGAAAACACATAGGAGCCCCTCTCTAAATGATGCCGTGTTGCTAGCGGTGCACGCTAGCATTCACATGTTAATTATGGGATGGAGTGGGTCTCAATAAGCCTCTTTGTACTTGGGAGGCATGACGATACAATGAGCAGAAGCGGACCAGCCGTCACATGGCAGGATAGGTGGGTGGAGAAGAGAGAGAGACATAACTTCCCAAGCTAGAGAGAGAGAGATAGAGAGACTAGAAAAGTCGAGAAGGGATCTCTCCTACCTGGTGGAGTTCTCATCCTGCAGAGAGGCGGGCGGCTTGTCAGTGAGTCTCTGCGGCGCGAACTGGGGCGACGGGGACCGCTGGCCGTCCATGGAGGGCTTGGCCTGGCCCGAGGGTCCTGTGAGGGAGGGAGGAGGGGGAGGAGCAGGCTGGGGATTGGATGCCGCGACAGGGTTGTCGTCTCCCCGTTTGTTCTCCGGGAGTCCTCGGCTCTGCTCCGATAGGCTGCGGGGAGAGGGGGCGGCGGCGACGGGGGCGGGGTTAAGCTCTTTGCTCAGGGAGCATGCCGTTAGGGCCTCCTGGGACTTGGCGAGCAGGGGCGCGCTCTCTGGACATCTGGGCCTGTCCAGCCTGGGAGGGGGGGGCCTCAGCGGGGCAGGGGCCCGCCTGCGGGGGCCGGCAGGGGGCTCGCTGGAGGGCTCGGAGCCTGGGAGGGCCGAGTCAGCGGGCCTGTGGCAGCCTGGACCGGGAGCGGCTGGGAGCCTGTGCTCGGGGCTCGGGGCTGTCACGGGTGGTTCCGGGAAACGGTCGGTGTCCGCGGGTCTCTCGGGCGCCCTGCCGTCTCCATGGTTCCTGCTGGAGGACCTGGGGGGGGGGACGGGGGGACAGAGAGGCAGCCGGTGTGGGACACGCCGGGCCGGGACCACATCAGATACATGAACTAATGCAGCTTAGCTCCAGGGCTCCACGCTCTGGAACAGCCTCTGCGATTAAGGCTAATCTGACTTGACACACTTCTCCCCCTCTTTTTTTTTCTCTCTCTCTTCTTTGCAACCTTCCTCCCCCGGTAGCCATGGCGACGGCAGACGGCATATTTGCATTCCCACAAGTCGGCAGGGGCAACAACCAACCAGCCGCTTGGACAACTTTTCTTCTGTATTTTCCCCCCTCTCTCTCTCTCTCTCTCTCTCTCTCTCTCTCTCCCTTCTCCACATTCCCAATCATTTGATATTTTTAACTCTGTCAGGACGTCGAGATTTACGGCCTGTGGTTGTCAAGAGCGTGAGACAAAAGGCTCTTGTCTGGGTGTGTTCAGCAGGTCACGGTGGTCAGAGAGGGCCCATCCCAGAGAGCTGGGGGAGATCCGGGAGATCTTAAGTGACAGAACTACGGGGCCTCAGTCAAAGGAGATGGTTGTGAGAATCTTTCAACCCCCCCTCGAAAAAACAAAAACCAAAAACATAATGAACCCAGACGCCATTTTGAAGGCTTCGATGACATGACAACACCAGACGGCAGCTGCAACCAATCCTTCACTCACTCTGTGTGTATCATCATTCAGTGTTCATGTGGAGTAGATGAGAGAAAGCACATTCACATGGCACATTCACACGGCACATTCACACGGGTACCTGACAGGCAGAGGGGAGCAGCTGTGGTGCTGGATGTAGAGACAGAGAGGCTGGCCAGGAGGGAGGCTTGAAGACCAAAGAGAAAGATGGAAGAAAGGAGGGGGAAGAGACGGAAAAGTACAAAAAAAACTTTAAAAAAAAAGAGAGAGAGAGAAGAAACAGACAGGAGGAAGAGAAAGAGAGCGAGAGCGTGAGAGAGAGCGAGAGAGAAAAGCTGAACGTCTGAACCTGTGTGTTAGCATGCAAGGACTTGGGGGTGTTTCTTCAGCTGAAGAGAGGGAGTGTAATCCAGGGGGTTTGGGTGCTGCAGTGTTGGCATGCCAGAACTAGTATGGGTACCAGGAACCTCTCATTAAGTATAGGAGCACCGAGCCACACCCCAGCGAAACACCATCATCTGACAGGAGAAGATCCGGACTCGCTCCACCTTCCCTCCATCCGGAGCGGACGTGCCCACACGCCAGGGGATGTACATGTCCGCTCGCGACCTCCGTTCCCAAGCTACCGGACACCTTTCAAAACAGGTCGAGCACGAACGCGGGCGGAGCGGAGCCAGGTGGGAAAACAAACGCACCCAAACAGAACAGCAGAACTAGCGCTTTTAGAGTTGAACAAAAAAACAAAACAAAACAACAACCCGGCTCGACGCCTAGTTTGCGCAACGTAGCGGCTCACCATCTCGCATGCGTGTCTGGCAGTCTCATGGTGCAGTTGGGGGAGAGAGAGAGAGAGAGAGAGAGAGAGAGAGGGGACACGGCTGTGCTCGCCTGCACGTCCCTGGGCTGTGTGACAGGTGGCTCTCGGGACCCAGAGTCTTCACTTACGGCAGATCAGGAACCACACCCAGGAGACGCCTCGCCCGACAGGCTCGTCTATCTGCAGCCCACGCCCACACCCTCCACACAGGCCGTATCCTGCTGAGGAGCCCGTCATATGGCCCGGCCCCTTCAATGAGGATTCTAAAGACGACGCCCTCAATATGTGTCACCTGGGGAACTTTAGATGGAACCCCTTTTCAGACACCAGACAAACCGGTCGGGCTCATATTACGTTAAGAGACCTTATGTGGTTTGAGCACACTGGTTCATATTTGCTATGCGTTTTAACTGGGGCGGCTCGATTCGTATTCCACTGAAGTCGTGCTCGAGTGAGATGTATGGTGCGGTTATGGGAGGTTAGACCATCTAGAGGCTTGTGTAGAGGAGCAGTCCCAGGGCAACCCCCATCAGCAAACAAGGGGGTCAGATGGCTGAGCGGTTAGGGAGTCGGGCTATTAATCAGAAGGTTGTTGGTTCGATTCCCAGCCGTGCAAAATGAACTTGTGATCTTGAGCCAGGCAATTCACCCTGCTTGCCTCGTGGAGATTGTCCCTGTACTTACTGTAAGTCGCTCTGGATAAGAGCGTCTGCTAAATGACTACATGTAAATGTAAACACGCTGCTGACTACTTGACTCACTGAAAACATGCCAAACCGAGGAAGTCCCGGATTTAGCAGGCTTCTTCCCTCACGCCATCTGACAGGAGGGAAAGACAGTGGTGAGACCTGGGTTCAGACAGGAACGGGCCTGCTGAACGTCCCGTCAGACTAAACACCCGTGTGGCAGCACGGCATTCACTTCTATGGGCGTATGTGAAGCCCTCTGTGACATGCTTGCGTGTTAAAAGGACTTTACAAATACATTTGGATTTGATTCACACGGAGGCGTGTCGGCCCGTACTGCATCGAGCGTCCCGGTCGTCGTGCCTGGGCTGGATGTGGGAGATTCGGAGCACTGTGCCGTACGAAACCATGAGCAAACAGGTGAGTTGTTGGGAGCCGTGCCCTCAGAGCAAACACCCAGGCTGCTCTCACAGGGATCAGAGGGACTCGCGCTCTCTGCCGCCTGCACCCAGCATGGCCCCTGCAGCTACGCCTCGGGGTGGAGACTGACTTCAGCCTCTGTGCTGTCACCGTGGGTGGGTGTGGGACTCCTGTGCCTCAGAGGGGACGTCCAGACTGTCCCCCCCCCCCCCCCCCGATGTCCATTTCACTGTCTTCTTTGTGGAGCTTTAGAGCACTCTCCTGTATTCAAACCAAGCATGGAAATCAATACTTGAAACCCGAGAAACTCTGTCTGGGGACTGAGGTCCTTTCTGATGTAGATTAGCCTGTGATCACAGACTTACAAACTTCCAACAAATTCTTTGCTGCATATATCCATTTGATTTCCTCCAGCCCATTTCATGCTCTCTACTAATACGGAAAGCGAAAGCAGTAACGCCGCCACACACGCCCCAAGCAGCAGATAACACACCTATGACCCCAAGCCATGACACCAGGAGTGGGGTCACGTGACCAGCGCCCCATCGGCATTCAAGCCGAAGGCCGGTCGGCCACTTCCTGTGTGTCACACACGCATACCCGCCAGCCCACTACCCAGAGCTTCCACTGTGGACACAAAGGGCAGGCAGACAGAATGGCTGTGTAGTCACAGCTGGGTCCGGCCATGCCCCTGGTATGCCCAGAGGGCTCATAAAGGAGGCAGTGTTCCTCTCTGACATCGCTGACCTGGGGGAAGGCATGCCTCCCCAGATCACAGACTGGGCTAATCAGCTCACCAGACAGTTCACTCACACACACACAGAGAGAGAGAGAGACAGAGAGAGAGACACAGAGAGAGAGAGAGAGAGAGAGAGAGAGAGAAAAAAAACCCGATCCACATGTCAGGTGGCTGGAAGATGGAAATTCCCCCGACTCCATATGTGGATGTTGGTCACAGAGATGTGGAGAGAATGGGTCGTCTGTGTGTGTGTGTGTGAAGCAGGGGTCCTCACCTCGAGACTTTGTGGTTCTGGGCCGCAGGCTGGAGCTCAGGCTGGCAGTGCTCTGCAGACTTTCTTCCCGGTACCGGAATGTTCTGAAAGCAAGTGAGAAGCAAGGGCACGAGTCGCTCGTTTAACCAACGACCGTCAAAAAACGCATTCTTGCAAAGGGAAACGTTACAGAAAATAAAATAAACGAAAAACGACAAGTTCGACAGCTTGTGCTGCAAATGTGTAGGGAGTGCTTTCGCTGCTCGCTGCTTTGAAGGAAGAAAGGTGACGCAAGAAAGCTCCTGTCAGATGACCTCTCTCTCTCCCTCTCTTTGACTAAGGGTGTGTCTTTATGAGGAAACATCGATTAATATTTGACTTAGCCTTTTTCTTTTGTGCCTGTATCACTGACTCAGGGTGCAGTGTCTATACCAGGCACTGGATCTGACCTTTATAACAGATTCTAAATACACAAGTTTACATCAACTTTCATAAAAGCGCCTGCCTTCCAAGTTATACATTCAGCCTATTGGTACGCGTGAGAGCAACGCAAAAAAACACTCCCGTTTCCCAGCAGGCCTCTGTCAGAGATGGGAGGAGTTACCTGGCCGTAGAAGTCGGCCGAAGGGGAGGAGCGCGAGCGCTCGTGGACACAGGTGGGTTTGGTCCGCTCCTCCGCGGCCGGGTCCAGGATGTTGTCGGCGGACCGGTACCGGCCGGACGCCCTGGTCTCCGTTGGCTTCTTGGGGAGGCTCCAGGTGGCCTCGTACTCTGCGAAGGTGCCCAGCCTCTGCTGCTCCAGGAGGGCCTGCCTGTGGGACATGGAGCCCTCCAGGCCTCGGGCCTCCTCAGGGTACTTGCCGGGCGCCGGGGCCCTCGCTTGGGGCTCTCTTGGGGCCTCGGAGCTGCTCGGCGGGCCCGGCTTGAGGAGGGGTTTGGGGAAGGCGGGTTTCCCGGTGGTCTCGAACAGCTTCCTGCGGTCCGTCATGGAGCCCGCTCTCTCAGGGGGCGCCTCCGCCGCCTCGTCCACGCCCACCTCGTGGATCTTGTCGGGTTCGGAGTACGACCGCACTTTCCTCTCCGCCGTGAAGCGCTTCCTGCCTCCGATGCGGGTCACCTGACCGCCGCCGGGCCGGCTGGGCGGCGCCTC
The DNA here is from genome assembly GCF_054491055.1 of Hypomesus nipponensis. Taxonomy (NCBI): domain Eukaryota; kingdom Metazoa; phylum Chordata; class Actinopteri; order Osmeriformes; family Osmeridae; genus Hypomesus; species Hypomesus nipponensis. The sequence goes on along the minus strand of NC_140376.1, from coordinate 6,249,242 downwards.
TGATACGCTGGGCAAAGGGTTGGAGTCCTTGCGGCCCAGGACGGAGGAGGGGTACCCGGGCGGACCGTCCGCGCCCGAGTGCTCCAGCAGGACGGGCTCCAGGTCTCTCCTCCTGAACGAGGTGGCCTTTAGGACCCTGGCCTGCGCCTCCTTCAGGTGGTCCTTGTAGGTGCTGCTGAAGGAGCCCTCCGAGGACGGCGAGGCCACCGAGTTCTCCTGAGACTCCGCCATCTCCTCCTCCTCCTCTTCCTCCTCCGCCGCCGCCGCCTCGCTCGTCCCGCTGAGGGCGGCCGCGCTCTTGCTCTTCTGCAGCTTGGCCCTCCTCATCTGGATCTCGCTCCGGAGGGTTGTGGCGAAGCGCTCGCTCCGGCGTGTCTGCTGGAGGGTCGGCGGGTCGGGGGCGTCCCCCCGGCCCGCGCTCTCCGCCGACAGAGAGTGGAGCAAGGGCGTGGTCTGCGGGGAGATCCCCACCCCCTGGTGACCCCCCCCCGGCCTGACGTCCGGCTCTCTGTGCTGCGTGGACAGGGACCTCTTCTGGTCTGATTGCCTGCTGGGGGGGTAGCTCATGTAGTGGGCGTCGGCGTTCTGAACGTCCAGCCTCCTCTGGCTGCCCCGGTCGTCCCCGCCGGGCTTGGCAGGCCCCTCCGGCCCAGCAGGTGGCGCCGGCACGGCCGGCAGTTTGTGGCGTGGCGCCGCGTCGTCCTGTTGACCGTACCCGTTGCTGTCCTTTGTGGCGGGGTGCGCCGGCTGTGGCTGAGGCGGCTGGTACTTGGTCTTCTGGAGCGTCTGGGGGCTGAGCGGCGCCCTCTCGCCTCCGCCGCTCACCGCTTCCACGCACGCTCCTCTTCCTCCGTCCTCAGTCTTTCCCACCGGGGCCTGCGATGCCGGCTGGCGGGCCGTCACGCAGTAGTAGCGGGTGTGGCCGGCACCGTCTGGGTTCTGGTCGACGGCCGTGCTTGACAGGGAGTTGGAGGAGGCCCGAGGCTGGGCCTGGGTCTGGGTGTGGCCGTACGTCTGGGTGAAGTTGTTGGTGGGCAGCTCCTGCATGCTGCTGTAGTAGGCGCTGATGTTGTGCGGCTTGGCTGCGGACGGGGTTCTGGGCTGGGAGTAGAAAGTGCTTTCGTCGCTGTACTGGCGCTGGTGGTATGGTGCGTAGGCGTACGGGGGCGGGCCCAGCCTCACGTCGGTGCTGGAGAGGGAGAACGGCTTGTCGGAGTCAAGCTGGTTGTGGTGGTAGCCGTCGGATGGAACGGGAGGGCCGCCGGCGTCGATTTTGGCGGAGAGGCCGTGACCACGGCGCGTGTCGGACGCCTCCGTGCCCGGGGCTTTGGGGTGGAGGCGGGGGTCAGGGCCCTCGGCGTAGGCGATGACGAGGCCCTTCTCGTGGACCTTGGCGGCGGCAAAACTGTCACTGCGCACCGGCGGCAGGGGCGGAGGAGGGGAGGGCGAGTGGGCGGGCTTCTTCTTCTCCGGTACGTGCCACACGGGGCCGAAGTTGGCCCGGCCCGAGTTGGAGGGGCGAGGACCGGGCGGCTGCTCCTCCGGCCGGGGGCTCTGGCTGTGCCGGCCGTTGCTGGGCCGCCCGCCCGCGTCCCACTGGCTGACCTTGTAGAGCACGTTCTCCGTGGAGGCGGCGTTGCTCTTGGACAGCGTGTAGTCGGGCGTGCCCGAGCTGGTGGAGAAGGAGCTGTAGGCCGAGTCGCGCTTGCCCCCGCCCCCACCGCCGCCCCCAAGGTGCTCCACGCTGGTGTTGGACTTGGCTGGGGAGAGGCGGCCGGAGGGGTAGGGGTGAGGGACGTGCTCTAGGCTGTCCATGCTGCCCAGGGAGCTGAACTGGTCGGACACTCTGCGCAGGTTGGTCTGCTCCCAGCCGGTGGAGAGATCGGTGGAGGAGGAACTGGGGACAGATCAGGGATGAGAGGCATTAAAGTGAAATTGAATGGACCAACTTTATAAACAATGTTTAAAAACACAGGTTTCTCTGACAGATTTTGAGAAAGGCTTTTTCTTTAACGTATATAATTCAATTTGCTTTATTTTTAGGAGGGAAAGAATTGGGAACTTGTTTCATGATTCCTGAGCTACCTTGCATCATATCTTGTGTGCCAGACTGGCGGAGGCGGAGACTGGGTTTTGGCAGTCTCCGATTGGCTCTCGTTGAATTTGGTGGCGTGCCAGGAGTGAGGCCTGCTTACGGGTTCATTTCTCCTGGGGAGAGCGAGAGAGGGAGAGAGAGGAAAAAGCAGCTCTGGATTAGAGAGCAAGCCCGTATGGAACACAGGAATGCATGTACTTCCATTTATAAACCACATAACTCAACATTAACCACAAAAAAAGCCAGTAAGTCGAGAAGACTTGAAATTACAGGGCGTCGGCATTTCAGATACGACAAAAGTACCTGAAACACTTCTGATAATACGACTGAAAAATCACAGAACTCGAGATAACATTTGAGGTGGAACATTGAGTCACATGACACAGCCGGAACACGGACACACAGAGCCATGCAGGCGGGAACCTACCCTCTGAAACGGTTCTTCCTGTAAGGCATGTGGGGAGAGGGGGTAAGAACGAGACAAACACACAGATCAGCACGACGGGAGGTCGACGAAGACGAGCAGTCGCCGCGTCCGCGGAAACGAGCGGAGCGCCGAACACGAGCACAACACCCGCAGTCACACGAGCACATCACAGACCATCACATGTGATGAGACAATGAAACAGCTGGATGAGTGGGGGGGGGAACTAAATGAAAGGGAGTTTGCATCTGGGGATGAGGAGAGCTGGTATGGGAGGGTGGGTGACCCCACAACAGGAGGATGGGATCATGGAATCAAAGGGGAACATGCCAGACTGGATGGCGGTTGATGGAGACGTGGAGGGGTGCTACTGGTAAGCTACTGGTACCATACCTCATGGAACTTCGCAAAATCTTCGTGAGAAAGCTCCTGGCCACATGCACGTCGCTTTCTGAGGGCATTTTCTGAGCTACAATATCCACCATTTTCATATTCCTGGAGGCAACAGGAAGGGGGAACACACAAGCTGAATGGCAGCTCACAACTGATCACATACACACAACGGTAAAACTCACAAAGCACCGACATTGTGTGTGTGTGTGTATGTATATGTGGTTGTGTGTGCGCAAGGGATACAAATATAAATAATATTACAACCTTCAAAAAAATACTCATTGGACCTCCAATACATTCAGGCAATACAGGCTGCATGACATTTTTGGAAAAACTCAAGTAGAAAATGCTGACCTTGTTCCTAAACTATGTGCCTGCAAAAGCATGGTTTCATGGCCCCCTCTCCTGGTCAAACTAGTGACTGCTCACCCTGTGACTCGAAAACCACTATGCACACTATGAAATAACCAAAAACCTTGATAAAAAAAAAAAGTTATTAATAAATGTAAAAAAATATACATATTATAAAAAAAAGAAAAGAAAATTCGATTGTGTGAAGAATGACCTTCTCATGCAAAACAGGGTGAAGCCTTCCCAAACGTCACCCTCCCCTCAGCAGACTGGCTGAAGGGAGGGTGACCGAGAGGCGAGGAGAGCCAGGCCGTGTGCTCAGACTGCCATATGTCCCCCATGGGGCTCCACAGCCCAGCATGGGGCAGGGGCAGGGGGGGCGGGGGCTTTAGAGGCCACAGAATCTCTCACAAAACCCCGGGATCAGCCTCATCCTCCCCTCAGGCCAAGCTGTTTGTCTGCCACCCAGACAGATCCTGTCCCTTCCTGCCCCCCTGGTGACGCTTAACGGTGTCACCGGGCGCCGTGCTGAGAGGGCTGACCTGGCTGGTTAAGGACAGCGTAGGTGACATCTTGTGGAGGCAGGTGAAGGGACGGCGTCTGGCAGTGGGCTGGTTACCTACACAGCCCGGGCTGTAAACGGCCTCCGTTATCCTGAAGGCAAGGTGACTGCTGTCTATGTTCATGGTCCGTAACTAAGTGCTCGAGGTTTGAGCTGAGATTGAGGTCATCTGGCTGCATAACTCCAGCTCTTATCCCATGTGGCTCTGACACACTGGAATGAGCTTTGTTCCTAGACACACATTTGACCTCGCATGTAAAAAAATTAAAAAATTAAAACTTCCCAGCGCCTGCATTAGCTCACTTACACAGACAAGACTTCTACTCATCTAACCTTCTTAGGATCAAGAGGGTGCCGTGAATCTGATGATCTCAACTCAACAAAGCCCAGCCTCACTTTCTTTCCCATCGGAATGGGACGTGCCCCCATTGAACTATAAAGCCACGAGGTCAAAGGTCACCGGACCCCCCCCCCCCACCACGCCGGGCCGAGACCTGAGCGGTCAGAGGTCGCCGCTGGTCAACAACAGTTCCGTTCGACGGCCGCATCAGCAGGGACGAGGCACGCCAGCTGAATTCCACACCAGCGGACGGGACGGGACGGGACGGGGGGGAGGGGGGAACCTCGCCGCCTGGCTGGGCGAAGTGGCAATGGCGGAGGAAACGTCTTCCGAACTGATCCTCCAGTCTTGTTGAGAGGGGACAAAGAGAGGGCCGCAGTGAGGCTCTGTCTTCCTGGGCTCCACAGAGTCTGTCTTTCTGGAGTCTGTCTTTCTCGCTAGCTAGCCACACACGGTGTGCCGCGCGCCATTCATATGCAAACGAGCCCGGCTTTATTAGCCGCATTGTCAGGGCTACAGCTGGACCGCCGCAGATATGCCAGGAGAGTGAATCAGAGGAGCAGGGGGGCTAGACAGGGAGGAGGGTGAGTGTGTGTGTGGTGGTGGGGGGGGGGGTTGAACTGTGGAAACCCCCTACTCACTTCACCTCTTCACAGAGACACATTCAAAAGTAAACACGTCGCTCGCGAGGACCTAACTGCCAACTGGTAACAACATTTAGCCTCCAGAATAGGAGCCATGTAGGCTCAAGGACCAGCAGAACCGCTCTGGAACCGCAGGCGAGCATCAGCAAACAGTGACGGTGTCACCTATCCCGTTACCAGGGTTATACTTCACTGTGTGAGTCCGACATTAACAGATTATCTGGTAGGCCTATTTGATTATGAAATGCTGAATGCTGCTGATGATGGCTTAACCTGAATGATGCCTGGCCTCGTGCTGATTGAACACAATAATCCAGACTGTTATTGGGGTCACAAAACACAGGCTTGGGTGCCGTCCATATGCTACACCGGTCATCCAGATCCATGTGTCACAGCGACAAATAACACCCTCCAGTACCCAGAAGCAAGTTTACACAGCAAAGAAAGACAGTGCAACACTTCGAACTTAAAAAGGTCAGTTGAAAGAACACACGAGAGAGGAGGCGCCAATCAACTCACCAGGTTCTCAGAGGGTGGAGTGTGAGGGGGGGGGGGGGGGGGGGCAGGGAAGGGAACGAGAAGGTGAGGAGTTGGTTGCTCACCTCAGATCCTCTCCAGTTCCCTGGGAGCCAGTGTTGTTCCAGCCGGGCAGCAGACCCACAGACCTCCAGAGAGCTGAGCGAGCTGGGCTAGCGAGCTGGGCTAGCGAGCTGGGCTAGCGAGCTGGGCTAGCGAGCTGGGCTAGCTAGCTGGGCTAGCTAGCTGGGCTCCTCACGCACCACATTCCACGGGCACTTCAAAAGGGAAGCCGGTGGTGGTGGGGGGGGGGCCCGGGACAAAGACACACACAGACCACTGACTACCGCCGGGCTCTGGCCATCAGCGCACGGCACCTCTCCCTCCTCGACGGCCTGGACCAAACAGCCACCGCCAGGTCCTCAGACTGGCCACACACCGACAGCCTTGCGACGTAAAAGCCACCCTGACACGCCGACTCTGAAACCTCTACTGCCTGTGTGGGTATGAGCCAGGGTGAGGGGAGGGGGCAGGGGGGGTTTACCCCTGAAAGGGGGCGGTGGGGTGTATAAGGGAAGGAGGAGGGCCTTTGTCCCAGCCATTCCCCTTTGAGTAATCCGGCACCTTGAGCCGTCCCCATTGGCTCCCGGGGGCCGGTATGCTAATGAGTTGAAACGGTGGACTCTCCTTGTGTTGTGAGGCAGACGTGCATTTCTCTCATCCCTATGGCAACAGGTTGATCGGTTGAGGTGGAAGGCCACGGTGGTTCTCTAAAGCCCTCGGTAGCTAGGGAACGCAGCAAGCCTCCCCCCCCGCCCCCCCGCCCCAACACAGACCACAGCAGCGGATGATTTCAACAATCAAGCAAACCAGCTAACTGCCTGAGTGATTTTAGTGACATCAACAGCTTGGCCTTGTCACCTGAGCAGCCACAACATACTTTTAAAAGGATCAAACTAAATAGATGACCGTGCAATTTAGAAATGGCTGGCTGGCTACATGCTGAAATTCGTGAAAATGCCAACAGAAAGTATCAAGCCAAAACAGAAGATGGAAGGCCATATAACGGAGTAGGGTCTCTAGTTCAAGGATACTTTCAACGCCTCCTGAAGAAGTGTTGTGAGCAGATTGCATGGTCACTCTGATACCGTCTGACCGCAGATAAAGAACCTATACCACCTGGTTCATACAGACACCGGCAAAGTTCAACAACAGAAACTTTGTAGGAGACTTAAAAACAGACTTAGATTACAGCCTGACCTCCAAAGTTTTGATTAAAACTCGGTCTGGTGACAGGCAAGAAGATTAGCGAAGAACTGTTTGGGCCTAAAGTTGATAGGAGGGCTTTACTAAACAACCTTTCACAATGATCTATTGTATGGGGAACCTTGGAGCATACATTCCAGACAGGGCCATTTGAAGGCTTTTAACTTCACTAAAACGCTGGCTGCTCTTACCCCCCCCCCCCCCCATCCCCCTCTCCTGGAAGTGAATGCTCACCAGCCAGGGAAGTTAAAACTCAACGTTTAATTTGACTTCTCATGTTGAAACGTATCGATACAAAACGCTGCCAGTTCACATGTCGATCCGAAACATCGCTGACGTGAACGATTAAAAAGGCCTTTAGTTTTGATGAGGTATTTGGTAATCAGATTAGAGGGTCTAGTTAACTCTGACCCTTTTCCTTACTTAAGACAGGGATGTTGGTTCTTGACTGTTGCTTAAAACAGTGGATAATCCGTCCATGCTTAATGGCCAGATCTGATCACTTAGCGGAGGGTGGCAATAACATATACTTAAATGTAACGTTAGAAAATGCTGGATCCTGGAGGTGATTCCACCCCCCCTTCCCCCTTTGGACTTTAACAAAGCAGCACTCACAATCAGGCCAGTCATGGATGGGAGGGAGAGCTGAACCGTGAGGGAGCCATAATGACCGGCACATTCCTGGGCTGAGTGGAATACCAGGCGGTGGCTGTCTGTGCTGACACGCTGCCCCTCAACACCTGAGCCCCCCTCAACAGCTGGGCCCCCTCAACACCTGAGCCCCCCTCAACACCTGGGCCCCCCTCAACACCTGGGCCCCCCTCAACACCTGAGCCCCCCTCAACAGCTGAGCCCCCCTCAACACCTGGGCCCCCCTCAACACCTGGGCCCCCCTCAACACCTGGGCCCCCCTCAACACCTGAGCCCCCTCAACACCAGGGCCCCCCCTCAACACTTGGGCCCCCTCAACACCTGGGCCCCCTCAACACCTGAGCCCCCCTCAACACCTGGGCCCCCTCAACACCTGAGCCCCCCTCAACACCTGGGCCCCCCTCAACACCTGGGCCCCCCTCAACACCTGGGCCCCCCTCAACACCTGAGCCCCCTCAACACCAGGGCCCCCCCTCAACACTTGGGCCCCCTCAACATCTGAGCCCCCCTCAACACCTGAGCCCCCCTCAACACCTGAGCCCCCCTCAACACCAGGGCCACTCAACTCCTGGGGGCCACTCAACTCCTGGGGGCCACTCAAAAGCCGGGGGCCACTCAAAACCCAAGCCCCCCTCAACACCTGAGCCCCCCTCAACACCAGGACCACTCAACACCTGGGGGACCCTAAACACCTGGAGGATCCTCAACACGTGGGTCCCTATGTTTCATTAAGTGGCAGAAATAAGGCAATCTTTCCCACTTGGCTGCTAAAATTAGCAGCTAATATAAGCCGCTAATAATTAGCTGATGACATAACATGCCTCATAATGCAGCCGAGCAAAGGAAGCATCTAAAAACACAACCAGGTTACCGATTCAGTTCCCTTGCATGGCCTTTAGTTGGACTGTGAGGGGTAGCACTCACTGTGTTGATTCAGCAATAAATTCAGAGCAGACATGAGAAAGTGCTTAGGGTTACATACCTCAGTAAGTGTTCAACACGAACGAGCAACCGCCTGCTGCTCTGTGTAAGGTTAAAGTCATCAGCCTGGAACGCTGGAGTCATTCTAGATTATTCTGTCTCTTGGGGAGAGGGGAGGCAGGGAAAATTGCTCTGCTCCCCATCAATATCCATGAAATGAAAGCTGAATCATGTTACCTTGATAGAGCAAAACACAATTTAGCGGGATGGTGTGCGTGTGTGTGTGTGGGGGGGAGGGATTAGCACATCTGAACCACGTAAACCCTCCTTGGGCTCGGACCGGACAGAGAGAAAACAATTGTTCCTTTTTGTTGCGTTTAGCTTGCAAAGGCTATGTGGTCAATGCAAAGAATCTTACAAAAGTGCACAGCAAAAAGTCAAACTTTCTTTGGCGTGCACGACTTTAAACCACTAGGTGGCTCTGTGACGAGGCTGAACATAGGACAGGTCTCTGCAACATCCAGACACAGCCTCTGATCCAAACACATCCTTGTTCCTATGCACTCTTCATGCTGACCGCATAGGAACCCCAAGGGGAGGGAACCCCAAGATAAACAAAGCAAGCAAGCACTGTCTCACAAGACAGCTTAGACAGCCTTCGGAATCACAGCTAGGTGCTCTACTTATGTCACTGGGCAAAGACACCAGACTATCCAATTTAGAGAGATTAAAAGTTTAGCTTGACGTGTTTTTTCTTCTTCTTCTACTATCTGCCAGATCTTAGCCTTCTGCAGCTCCATATCAGTAGCACCAAAAGCTGATCAGCAAATGATCACTGAACACCTCTGGTCTGAAACCGTGTCAAAGCTCATCACCGCTGGTTACCACATCCCATAGTCTCTGCTGCCCCACCCGTGTCTGCACCACGGTCACCTGTGCCCGGCCCTGCCTCCTGATGACCTCATCGCTCCACATTAGTCATCACAGGTGAGAGGCTGGAGCCAGGCTCCTCCCACTCCGTGGCCACGCCTGCAGACGGGAGCGGGTTCTGGAAGTTTCCACCCCCTGCCGGCTTGTCTGTCTGCGTTGTGACATTAGCCACACTGTCAAATCAACCGGGCCACAACGCCGCCTTACACATACTGAAGAGAATACAAACTAGGAAGGCTGGGGAATGTGTGCAGTGCAGTGGTGGAACATTTGTTTGCAGATCATGAGATACCAGGGATAAACTCTCTCCCCACCCACCATTCAATTCAATACACGTTATTTGGAAAATTACACCGCTTAAAATAAAAGTGAATCCATTATTTCATTAAGAAAGGTGTGTTATGGTGGTGCCCTAGACTAGCGTGCTAACAAATTGTTGCTCCATGGAATGGCCAAGCCCACATTGTAAGCCATGTCCAGACCTGAAACACCTTGTGAAAAGGTCTACAGGCCGCCTCCATCAACAATCCCATGCAAATGAGCACGGCAGACAGGTCAGACAGCCAAGCTTTGAGGTCCCAGTACCGACTGAGCCCCGGAATCTTCCAGTCTAATTCAGACTCCAGTTTGTTTTTGTGGCTTTGCCTAACGACAGGCTTGGGATGTTTTTTCTGCTCGTCGTATAATCACGACTAAATGTGGGCGGAGACGATGGTCCCCGTGGAGATGTGAAAGGGTGCTCTCAGGGCGATTAGATGGTCACTCTGGTACGAGCGGCCTTCCTCTCTCAGGCACACTGCGCCCCTGGGAGATTGCATCTAAGAATCGGGGTGCAGCCCCGCGACAAGCCCCAAACCCAGCCACAACTTGGTGGCGTCACCGCAGCCGTTTCACATCCTTCGCATCATCTACTATGTCTAGGGTTCACATCAACAGAGAGGAGGAAGAGAGGGAGGGAAGGAGAGAAGGGAAGGAGGGGAGGGAGGGAGAAACGTGTCAGCAGTCACAGGGTTAGGATGACGCGACAGAAAAGAGATCATGGAGTCCGAGCCGGGCGCAGCAGAATCGCGAGGCTCGTGCGTGTCATGGGTTCCCCCGTCTCCTCCAGTCATTGTTCCTGTTGTGGGGAGCCGTACAGTACGCACAGCCATCCGCAACCGTCTCTGCCAGGGGACGAGCGCAGAGAGAGGACGCTATTGTGGGAGCGTGTTTGCGCAGGACTTAGCTTCTGATATTAAACGACATGGCGTGAAGTCCAGACAAAGAGGCGAGACAAAGAAACCAGTGTTACGCACACAATGGGGCCTTTTAAAACGCGTCTGCCTGGACATGTTCCAAAGGATTCAGAAGTTACCTTACAGGACACTCCACCCATAGCAGCGTGTCAGTTTGTATAGCTCGTGGGAGGGTTCATTGAGTGACGCAAGCTTATTGTTCGTGGGCACGTGTCGGTTTGTCCTGCATGACAAGAGAGAGGAAACCAGGAAGAGGGAAGTTGGCGTGCGTTTGTTTTGAATAAACGCAGCCTCCAGGAGGCACCATGCAAACTCTCTTTCATTGTTGCCGTCATGGCGTGCAACACACAAAAAATGATCTAAGCCGATTGGTAGTGACTGGGAGATAAGATTACTGGATTAGCACGGGACAGAAGACAATTTTCCCACGACAGGTGTTTCCCACACCAGCTGGGGCGGGGTCTGATACACTGGAGAGTGATGTCACCCTCCAGCCACTTCCTCCCGTTTGTGTAAACAACCCTGAACTCAGCGGCGCGGCTCAATCTGGCTGAACAGGCGAATCCAGTTGGTGCGAGCGCAGGAGAGTGGGTCAATGACCAGGACCACAGGCCTGAGCCACACTGACACAGTAACCAGCTACATCACCAGCTACATCACAGCCAGGCCCGACCGACAGCTGGGAAAGTACCTCCTCGCTGCAATCCAATCATCCCTCTCTTTGGGATGTCGTCATGGCGACCCAGGCGAGAGAGAGAGAGGGGGGGGGGGGCAACAGCAGGTGTGCGCTCCAGAGCTCCAGTAGGGAGAGAGAGAGAGAGAGGAGAGAGAAGAGAGGGAGGGAGATATAGACAAAGAAAGAGAGAGCAAGAGCAAGAGAGAGACGGTGAGAGAAAGTGAAAGGAGGAGGTCGGTGTCTCTCGGCCGTACCTTTTCACCACCAGGGTGAGAGTCTTGTAGGAGCCCTTCACCAGGCAGATGGCCTCCTGCCTGTAGCCGCTCAGGGGGTAGTCGTTGATGTTGACGAGCTCGTCTCCCACCTGGAGGCTGACGGCCGCCGCCTTGCTGCCCTCCTCCACCTGGAACACAGGACACACTGGAGATCAGCCAGGACCCAGCCAGGGGAACAGTGTTTCCTCAAGGAGACCTGCAGTGGGGGCAGGTCTGTCCCAACACCCCCCCTCCCCCCAACCCTATATGTCGGAGCAGGGTCATGTAATAGCCTAATAGCTAATGTAATATTGCACATATTTTCATCCTATTTCCCCTAAAGAAATAGAGTTAGCCTACTTAAAGACACCTTACACGTATAAAGTATGTTCTAAATGGCATAAATGCTGCCAATAATAATTGACGTAACAACTTATTGTAAATGGTCAGTGGCCTAGCCTATTGATTAAGGTAGGCCCCTCTGAAGCATGTACACTGTCTGCTTCATTTGATCTTGATAGGCTAAGCATTCTGTAGAAAATAATAACAATATACCCACTATAATAATTAAAACTACCTCAGCATAATAATGCACCTAAAATACAAACGTGAGCAACGGCAGCAATCGCTGTCGAATCAACAGACGTGCAATTTCGCTAGCAGGGGAAGAATACAAACAACGAAAATCGCCAGTCAACTTCATTGAAATTTGCAAGAACTATAGTCAAATACAATAACAGGCTTAAATCAACTGACAACATAAGTTATACGACTTACAGTTCTCAAGGACGCACAAACGCAATCTCAACCGCGCTGTGAAGCGCGTGTCCGTGCTATTCTCCGACATGCACTCTAACAATCACTGCTGATATACAACCCTAACATTTTGTACAGCCCTATTTCTGATACCGCCGGGCGAGCCGCCACGGCAAAATCAACATGGCGGAAACACTGAGGACCTTACGCCACGGGGCACCAAGCGCCTTGGAACAGGCGAAAAGGGCATCGGAACAGACGAGGACGGAACGGGAACCCTTCAGAACTGACCGGAGCAGTGTTTGTTTAGACAGTAGGGTGGGGAGGTGTATTTCTAGAGAGGAGGCCTGGAGGGGGGCGTAAAAACACATCAAAGACAGCAGGTCAGGAACGTCTGAGCAGGAACAACAAACCACAGAGTGTTTGTGTCATGGAGGCCTTATTATAGGTTCCCAAGCTGAGGAGAGGCAGGCAGGACACCGCAGGGCCTTGGAAGGGCACACACCTGGAAAAACACCGGCCTCACCCCCCTCCAAGGATGCTGGGCTGGGCTGGGATCAGCCACAGAGGCACTGACCACACTGACTTCAGAGTGTTAACCCAACAGTGACGACCCGCTAGCCCAACACTGACGACCTGTTAACCCAACAGTGACGACCTGTTAACCCAACAGTGACGACCTGTTAACCCAACAGTGACGACCTGTTAACCCAACAGTGACGACCTGTTAACCCAACAGTGACGACCTGTTAACCCAACAGTGACGACCTGTTAACCCAACAGTGACGACCTGCTAACCCAACAGTGACGACCTGTTAACCCAACAGTGACGACCTGTTAACCCAACAGTGACGACCTGTTAACCCAACAGTGACGACCTGTTAACCCAACAGTGACGACCTGCTAACCCAACAGTGACGACCTGTTAACCCAACAGTGACGACCTGCTAACCCAACAGTGACGACCTGTTAACCCAACAGTGACGACCTGTTAACCCAACAGTGACGACCTGTTAACCCAACAGTGACGACCTGTTAACCCAACACTGACGACCTGTTAACCCAACAGTGACGACCTGTTAACCCAACAGTGACGACCTGTTAACCCAACAGTGACGACCTGTTAACCCAACAGTGACGACCTGTTAACCCAACAGTGACGACCTGTTAACCCAACAGTGACGACCTGTTAACCCAACAGTGACGACCTGTTAACCCAACACTGACGACCTGTTAACCCAACAGTGACGACCTGCTAACCCAACAGTGACGACCTGTTAACCCAACACTGACGACCTGTTAACCCAACAGTGACGACCTGCTAACCCAACAGTGACGACCTGTTAACCCAACAGTGACGACCTGTTAACCCAACAGTGACGACCTGTTAACCCAACACTGACGACCTGTTAACCCAACAGTGACGACCTGCTAACCCAACAGTGACGACCCGTTAACCCAACAGTGACGACCCGTTAACCCAACAGTGACGACCTGTTAACCCAACAGTGACGACCTGTTAACCCAACAGTGACGACCCGTTAACCCAACAGTGACGACCTGTTAACCCAACAGTGACGACCTGTTAACCCAACAGTGACGACCTGCTAACCCAACAGTGACGACCTGTTAACCCAACACTGACGACCTGTTAACCCAACACTGACGACCTGTTAACCCAACAGTGACGACCTGTTAACCCAACAGTGACGACCTGTTAACCCAACAGTGACGACCTGTTAACCCAACACTGACGACCTGTTAACCCAACAGTGACGACCTGTTAACCCAACAGTGACGACCTGTTAACCCAACAGTGACGACCTGTTAACCCAACAGTGACGACCTGCTAACCCAACAGTGACGACCTGTTAACCCAACACTGACGACCTGTTAACCCAACAGTGACGACCTGCTAACCCAACAGTGACGACCTGTTAACCCAACAGTGACGACCTGTTAACCCAACAGTGACGACCTGTTAACCCAACAGTGACGACCTGTTAACCCAACAGTGACGACCTGTTAACCCAACAGTGACGACTTGTTAACCCAACACTGACGACCTGTTAACCCAACAGTGACGACCTGTTAACCCAACAGTGACGACCTGTTAACCCAACAGTGACGACCTGTTAACCCAACAGTGACGACCTGTTAACCCAACAGTGACGACCTGTTAACCCAACAGTGACGACCTGCTAACCCAACAGTGACGACCTGTTAACCCAACAGTGACGACCTGTTAACCCAACAGTGACATGGGTGACCGGAGAAACAGGCCACGGTTAGGGAGTCAGGTGTTTACTCCTGAACACCCACCATGAGGACCCTGGACATCACAGGACACAGGAGGGGGGGCAGGGCATAGAGGAAACCAAAGGCTGAGGCAGAGAGAGAGAGAGAGAGAGAGAGAGAGAGAGAGAGAGAGAGAGAGAGAGAAAGAGAGAGAGAGGGGCAGAGAGAGGCAGAGAGAGAGGCAGAGAGAGAGGCAGAGAGAGAGGCAGAGAGAGAGAGAGAGAGAGAGAGAGGCAGAGAGAGAGAGAAGAGCAGAAAAAGAGGCAAAGAGAGAGTGGCAGAGAGAAAGAGAGGCAGAGAGAGACAAAGGAAGAAAGAGAGATTGAGAGAGTGTGGAAACTTGGAAACATGCAGTCAAGCTGCACAGCTGATAACGAGAGCTCCACTCCTCCACTGGGAGAGGGGAGTGAAGGGGAGAAAGGGGGAGGGGAGTGGAGGGGGAGTGGAGGGGGAGTGGATGCAGAATGACTCAGAGAGCTATGTGTACCTTTCCAACCCACTAGGCCGTGATCTGACCTTACGGCAGATGCCAGATAATATTCAGATGCCTCTGAATAATATTCACCTTTCCTCGTTTTTCCTACTAAAAGAGGACTCTTGGAGAAACACTGTATGGTGAACTGCGGATATCGATCGAAGGGAAACATAATATCGAATTCCTGAAACGGCGCGCAATGTTTGTTCTTCTCAGACACAGTTCACACACTCCTGTATGAGTCAGTGCCTCACACTCGACAGAAAAAGCTGTTGCCCTATCAAAACAGAGGAGGCTGGATGACATCACTACTCTTCTTCTTCTGCTGCTGCTGCTGCTGCTGCTGTTGGACATAACCGGTCTGAGATTTAACGCATGCAGAGACACAGAAGCCAAAACCCGAAACTGCCTGCAGTCACTCGCCTGCTAAAGCAAACACCACCAACACAGGAGACCTTATCTCAAAAGTCTAACGACGTATTCCACCTCAGAACAGTGCGAGACCAACCCGTCGGCCTCACACCATCCCAGCACTGGCTGCACACGCCCAGAGCACCCCTGATGTTTATTATTTCGAAATCAGCCGGGTCTCTGTGACATCCTGTGGTTGAGTCCACTCAGCGCTCAAGGAGGCAAAGGTTTTTTTTCTGGATACCTCAGTAAGCTCCCCCAACCCCCCCCCCCGCTCCCCAAACCCCCTTTACCCCCCCCCCCCCTCCCACAGAGAAATAATTCAAAACAGCTTGACAGGATCCTCTTCTCCACAGCGAGGAAAAGAAAGAGCTGAAACAATGGAAAAGAGGAAACCCAACTCTCTCTCTCTCTCTCTCTCTCTCTCTCTCTCTGTGTCTCTCTCTCTCCCCCCTCCTCTCTCTCCCCTCTCTCTCTCTCCCCCTCTCTCTCTCTCCCCCTCTCTCTCTCCCCCTCTCTCTCTCTCTCTCCCCCTCTCTCTCCCCCCCTCTCCCTCTCTCCCTCTCTCTCCCCCTCTCCCTCTCTCCCCCTCTCCCTCTCTCTCTCCCCCCTCTCCCTCTCCCTCTCTCCCCCTCTCTCCATATTACTCTTCTCACCCTGCTAAGTGGACCTGGGATGATGAGATCCCCTCAGCTCAAGGCTAGTCTTCCTCTACGCCAATATCCACCCACCCCCCAAACTCTCCTCATCCTGGACACCCCCCCCCCTACACCCCGTGTCCTGCCCAAAATAGCCAGATGTCCCTCCGTGGTGCGGCGAGGGAAGGATGTGGTGCCGGCGGGGAGGAATGTGCCTTTTTTTCTGCTGACGGGCGTCCTGTGCACTGTGCTGACAGGACACTGTGATCCCAGGGACTAAGTCTGGCCTACAGCTTCGCCTACGCACGGCTTAGCGCCGGAGGGTCAGAGAACCAGGTCTGGGTGTCTCACGTCGTCTATCAGCGTTAGACGAGTGCGGACGCGAGTCATAACTTGAGGCTCCCGTCTCTGGCCAGGCCTCCCACACATGTGTTCCCTGCTGGGGGCAGACTAGGAAAGTCAGAACACATTACAACACAGCCAGTCCTATGGCTATCTGACACATGCATGTTTAGGTATTTGGTGGGGAGCAAGCTGTCTACAGAGACTGTTTTTACGTGCCTGACCAAGCATCTTTCTATTAGACTTCCAGTGAAGCCAAAAGCCCATAGGTAGCCAGTTAATGAACATGTAAAGTTTTTGACACCTTGCAAACCTATTCCTTACACCTTATAAAACGCACACAAGCTATACATTAACACACACACAATCAAAAGCCCTGACTAGAAAAAGGAAAGATGTCCCACATCCAACATTCCACCGTCCACCGACATTCCGCTTCCATCAAATAGGAGTCTTCTCCCTAAGAGCTGTGAGCTAGTCCCTGCCTTCCCTGAGCAGTGAGCACATGCACACACACACACACACCCTCAGACATCCCCCTCTTGTCCAGCTCTGGTAGGATAGTCTAAACATTCCTGGTGTGTGTTCCCATCCATCCCCACCACCTCCTATGGTAAATAACCCTGAGACTCCAAAAAAACTACAGACTGAACAAAGTCAGTTTTTTTGTGTCAAAGTTCATAACAAATACAAAACTGGGCTAAGATACTCTTTCCAACAAGTTTATGCACTTAAAATGTTCCGTTCTGACTGCGGTTCTCCCCCCAGTGGTTGAGCAATTCCCAAACAGTCAAGACCAAGGCACAAACATGTCTCACAAAGAATTCTTAATTGGCAAAACCAGTTTGTGAATGTGGGTGATTGTTCAGGACATAAAACATGTCACAACAAGTTGAGCTTCGACATTTCCCTCCAGATTTCCCCCCTGCCTCTTTTAAAGTCTTTAGCAGAGCTAAAATGTGTTCTCTGAAAGCGTAAGGTGCGTGCAGTGTAAAACAGGATTATTTAGGTTTATTCAGACAGGGGACTTAAACAAAGTCCATGAAGACCTTTGGCAAAACATAAGGCGGGCACGAGTGGAATGTCGAGAATTTTAATGAGATCCAGATAATTTTTTTCTCCAAGTTTAAACAATGCTCCGACGGTCTTCAACCTTCCAAGGAGGTTTTATTCCCTTTCATTAAAGAATCCACAAAGATCTTAAATGAGGGAAAATGACTCACATAGTCTATCATTTCAGTCCTCCTCAGTGAGGACTGAGTGTTCCTGAGGCTATTATGACTGTGTACCTCCAACCCAGGCTGCTATGAGCTCACAGTCGAGCACACAGGAGGAACCAAACAGAGATGGATCAGGAGCAGATGGATTGGGAGTCAGGTGGCTGAGCGGTTAGGGAATCGGGCTGGTAATCAGAAGGTTGCTGGATCGATTCCCCGCTATGCCAAATGACATTGTGTCCTTGGGCAAGGCACTTCACCCTACTTGCCTCGGGGGGGGGGAATGTCCCTGTACTTACTGTAAGTCGCTCTGGATAAGAGCGTCTGCTAAATGACTCCATGTAAATGTGAGCAGTGTGATCTTTACAAGAGGAGTCTCTCCTTCAGACACTATCCAGACATCAGACTATAAAACTAAAAGGGTAACAGTTAGACTATATATTTGATCATACAGCTGATGTTCAGAGGTGGACTTGTCTAGCATCATCGGTAAGTCATGTCTCCGAGCAACAGCACCCCCGGGACATTGAGAGTTCAAGCATCTTGATCTTACCCTCTTCATCAAGTTGGATCTTCACCTGGAATTCAACATAATATAACCCGGCCTTCAGAATCAAAGACTGTGATCTGAGGAACACTAACAGAAGGATCTAGATCTCTAATCCTGGCTAAATTTATCACAGATGCCACATCATGCCATTCCAGAGGGCTTCGGGCTGTCAAGGATAATTCAGTACATTTGGAGAATAGTGCAAAGCTCCAACATTCCTCCCCTGTTCCTGGTACTGCCAGTTACACTAAACTACTCTACAACTTGACCCAAACACAGAAAGGGAATATAAAAAGTGTTGAGCCTTTCCGTATAGCCTTCTGAAACTGATATCATTAGATCCTATAAATCCCTCTGCATCATAAGAGTAGATGTTTTTCACAACCACATCTGTGTTAATGTAGGCCATTCCAATCATATCATCCAATCATTAATGTAAACCAATCATATCATCCAATCATTAATGTAAACCATCATTAATGAAAAAGACAGGCAGTCAAATTCTACCTCTCAGTTCGTTAATCATAACTGCATTTCTTAAATCAAAGACAGACTCGTCCTGGATTGGGCTAAAACAGTTCATGCGATACCTAGACAGATAAGTCAAAAATTAACATCTCACCAACTGGTTAGCGGGTGACCGTATCCACGGGAGGTCTCCTGCACCGTTTCTCTGGTATTCAGTGGCAAAAAAGAACTGAAAGCCTGCCAAGGCTGAACCCAAAGTTTCAAATGCCGCTGGGAAGTGGCTTACGCTGACAATTCACCACTGTGGCTGAACCATAAGCTTCCAGCCTACTTAGCAAAACGGTAAGAATTCAGATCATTTGAATCACATGTCTCTAAAAACCTACAGTGAGGGTACAGGTGGGTGCTTCTGGGCTACTCTGAGCTTGTGAACTGGCTGGGCCTCGATGGACTGGGGCCTGATGTGGCTGGGGCGGACTTTGGACTTGTTCTGGTCAATAGAGAAATGACACACAAGACTAAAGCAAGCAGAACAGCAGAATTCTAGATAAACAGAAGCTGGTGTTTCTCCGCTTCGAATTAACCAACAAGGTCCTTTGCAGTAAATCATTAACTACCCACCAGGGAGGCAGCAGTGTGTTATGTCAGACACAATCTGACATTACTGGCACTATGACAGAATAATCTTACCCTTTCTCCACACTGTTTAAACATAGCAGAAGTTGTTATACAGAGAACAGTGAAATGTTGTTCAACCCTAAATATAGCAACAGAACCCTACCTGTTAGCATAAAACGGGCCACAGTCAGGTTGGTGTGAATACCCCCCATATTCTAAGTAAACCGAAGCCATAGGATTTACGTTCTGGATGTTTCAACATGTAGAACCAACATTGGTTTGACCACGTGACAGTCGATTTGGAGTTTAAAAGAACCAAAGTTAAAATCACTATACCAAATGACTCTAAACTACAGCCCACAACGATCATTTACGGCCGGCTCTGAACCACCTGTGCAAGGAAAGGAACAGCTACCGCAAGGGGCCACATGAACACTGAACTTCTACAATGATGGATGACCTTGACCAACAAGTTGTCCGAAGAGTTGTTGGTTGACAGTTTGGTCGGTGTGTGGTCAACAGTATTTGTGTTGCCATTTCAAAGATTCCATCTCTAACCATGTCCATATGACAGAACAGCCAGCGAGCAGCCATGAGTTATTTAACGAGACGAAACACTGGAATGCTTGTCACATACAGTGTCTGAGAGAGGGATGGTGCAGGGCATGTTTGACATACAAAGAGACGTTTACAGTGGGAACAAGGAGAAGGCTGAACAAGAGGCCATCACTCTCTTAGGCTCACCAGACAGGTTTATGGAGCCCAAATATGACTTCATAGAGCAATGGTTGACATGAAAACTGGAGGGAACTAAGTCTTCAATCCTGGCTCCACTATTAACGTAATTCACTCAGAAAAGGTAAATTCCTCAGTTTTAGACAGTTCTGGCAAAGAAAAATGCTCATAAAGCATTTGTTTGAGTATGAGATAATGAGCAGGGAAAATGTGTGTGAGGTTAGGCGTATGACTCAAACATAATCGATGTGCATCTCTGACAAAACCGACTCATCTTAACGGATGTACAAGTCCTCCAGTACAACAAAGCAGGATGTATGCTACTATTCTAACAGCATGTTATCCATGTCGCTGTCTACAACATTTTGGGAAGATGTGGCATACAGGCCTCCTGCCAAGGTCACAAGTAATTAGCATCAACAAATACCTTTGTTATGAGTAAAGGTTCACGATGCTCTCTTCCTCCTCTCAGAGTGAAGCCCCAGGGAGCACCTCCAGACAGAAGTATATCCACAAGCCTCCAAGCCTCTCCATCCTTGGATCTCTGCTCCTGATCTGCTGGTCTCTCCATTACTTGTTGATAGCTTCCATCTACATCTGTGAGTCGAGGGTTACTCCTACGATGCCCAGGATCCATGGCACTTAAAAATGAATAAATAAAAAACAGAATGAGGGTGTGTGTATGTGTTTATAAGTTTTACTGATAGCACAATTAAATGCACAACCACTACTGGGTTAACACCTGTTCACACAGAGAGAGACACTTCAGACTCTAATGCTCTTATGTCAGAGAATTAAACACACCACGTTGTGTACATGATGTGACAACTCGTAAAATATTTCATCCTTTTCAGCAAACAGCTCAAATGTGTGTTGTTTCTGGTTTTTAAGTCAGTAGCAACCTCTTGGCCCCAGTACCAAAAAACGAACACGTTAGTAATACACGTTCAACTTAAAATGTAGATTGATCGAGTTCGTATACCACAATCCAAGAGTTCAGGGAATTAAATGGTTATTGATAAATATATGTTATACAAATAAAGACATTTAAGCCTCTGAGGGTTTGTTCCTTTAACAGCAAGTTTATCGAATAGCTAGTGCATTGCTTACTGTGAGAGACAAAAGTCTTAATCATATGTTGCTTAACTTTGACCGCCTGGTCTCGGACCAATGGTACCGATCGAAAAAGTAATTGTGAACGCTAACAGGTTGTTATGAAGAACAATTCTAACAAAAGCTCGCAGTCAATTACGTTTTACAATTACTTACCTAATGTTAATGCAACTGGCGGAGAATGTCCTTGTTTGTTTGTCGCGCTCCGCGATAGTACACAGATTTCTAAATTACGCATTATTCATTCTATTATTTTTACTTTTCAGCTAAATAACAGGATCGTATTTAAGTAAATACGCGGCAACAATTTGGAAAAATAGACAAACCAACTATTCGTTAGCTTGCTATTTAACTAGAAACCCTAAAGACTACTACATGGACGTAAGGATTAAGTTGGCTAGCGTTCCTCGCTAGCTAGCTTGAATGTAACCTGAATGGTCAGAGCGAAGGCTAGATTCTAAGTAATAGCTAGACAAAACAAAGCCGAATGCTCGTCCTACTAGTACTGCTTGCGTGATGGTGACGGCGTAACGTCGTAGCTGGTTTTTGCTAACATTACATGAATGGGTATTGTGTCTATAACCAACTGTTCACAGTTGTGTATCAATCAGTGTATTACCAACTAGACAATAAATTACAATAACCCAAGTAACTAGTAATAGATTGCTCTCTGACAATACATGACACTTTACTTCAGCTAGCTTGCTGCAGGCAGCCCTAAAATCAGTCTAGCATTTTGCTAACCATCTCTATCGAGACGCACTCCGAGCTGCTACTCAGCGCTCAACAGGTTGATGTCAATGCTCGACGATTAGAAAGGGTGGCGCACCACCTTGCGGTGGGTTTAGTATAGCTACCTATATGCTGCGAACTACTGTAGCAAACCTAACTATGTAGCAAACCCACTGCTAGACAATTCAGAAAATAAAACATAAAAATATGTAAAGTTTGCTCTAGTGCACCTGTTAGCTCTAGTGGCACTAGTAGTGCTAGCTACAGTAGTTACAGTACAGTAGTCTAGCTTGGGAAAAGGGGTCAATCAATTGCCATTCTTAACCATCTGGCAAAGACTTACCCTGTGCAACATTAACGACCTTGGCCGAGTTTCCCAGATTCGTTAAGAAGCTCTTAACGCAAAGAGATTCTTAGGCTAAGAAGCTCTTTGAAGCTCTTTGCGTTAAGAGCTTCTTAACGAATCTGGGAAACACGGCCCTTGTGAATACCTACTGTCGTTGCCAAATATCGCTGGGAATGTATTGTAGTGTACACACATGGCCAGTTAGCTAGGTCTATTTCAAAAGTTCCACAAAAATCACATATTGACTAAGAATTAAAATAATTAATGCCCACTTGCGTTACCATGACAACATTAGGCAACAGCTCCGCTGGATGTAGGTGGTATTGCATTTCCGACTTGCTACCCGACTCGTCCGGTCGTTTTTATTCTCCAGTCAACATATCCAAAACTGTCTCCCCCAATAATTCTTGTTGGATTCTCGAACCTGGCTCATACTACTAGCTTTTTCATAGAATATTTTTTCCAGATTTTTTTGCTAAATTTGAAACCAATCCGAAATGGGTAAACAAGCACCCCGTTTATTTGCTTAACTAAGCTACGTCAAGAAAAGTTGCCTGGAAATCTGCTCGCGGAATATCCTCACGCCACAAAAACAGTGTCTTCCCATCTGCTGCTGGCCGCTTCAACAAGGCCAAGGTCTAACTCTAACAGACTAACACTTTATCTGCACAATGACACTTTGCCATATGTTCCATATTTGTATTTTTATATAGCATATTACAGCTATTTCATAAATGTAAAATTCTTTACATTTAATTTTACATACTTAAGCCCCTTAGCATTAGTTAGACTTTGTACCTTTAGTATAGTTAGACTTGTTTAAACTTAAGATTTATTGTATGTTGAATGTATGCACCTTCCTGCCAAAGTAAATTCCTTGTCTGTGCAAACTTTCATGGCGATTAAAACCCCTTCTGATAATCTATCAAAAATAATACTTTGTTGCAGTGCGTGCGCGTGTGCCATGGAAAGGGAGCCAGGTTCCTCCAGGTACGTGTGTGTGACTCAGCATGTTGTTGTCCCTGTCTCCTAACGTCCCTTCTCTTCCTTCAGCACTGCAAAGCAAACAGAAGACATGTCCAGACCTGCTGGCAATGTGGTTAACGGCCCCCTCAGAAGAGGCAGCTGTACTGGAGGAAGCCAGGAAAGAACCAGACTCTGCTTCTCTAGGGTTAGGGTCAGGCCCTGCTTCACTAGGGTTAGGGTCAGGCCCTGCTTCACTAGGGTTAGGGTCAGGCCCTGCTTCACTAGGGTTAGGGTCAGGCCCTGCTTCACTAGGGTTAGGGTCAGGCCCTGCTTCACTAGGGTTAGGGTCAGGCCCTGCTTCACTAGGGTTATGGTCAGGCCTTGCTTATCTAGACAACACAGTGGAAGCAGTCCTCTTGGACAGTCCACCAGTATGAGGAGCTGTCGTTAGCCACACACTTGTCGCCTTTCTCTCTCAATCCCCTTCCCTCCCTCCCTCCCTCCCTTTCCACACCCCCAGAACAGAGTGTGCCCTTGCTGGAGGCTGTGAACGGCCTGGCGTGAGACGGTGGGGGCACGGACGCTCTCGCCAGCCTGATCCTGCCACACACCACCCCTGGCTCACCAGCAGGGGGCAGTGCCCGTCCAGACTCAGAGCTGCCACTGCACTAACTTCACCACCAGATCAGGACCAGAATTATTCATTTTAAAAAACTATTACAGTTGTACAGACCTGTTGGAACTGAAATGAAGACACACACTCTAGTGCTCTAGACTCTAGTTGATTCAGATTTATTGATTGTTTAAAACAGGTTTAAATTGATTGTCTGGATGCAGATGGAGTTGGTCTCCCTTTGATCTCCATCTCGATCTTGGAAAAATGAAAACACATTTTGGTTTAGCTCGAGTGAGCAGGTCTGGCGGGATAAGGCGTAGCGGGAGCAGGCCTAGCGGGAGCAGGTCTAGCGGGAGCAGGCCTAGCGGGAGCAGGTCTAGCGGGAGCAGGTGTGGTGTTGCGATTCAGGAAGATGCTCACCTGGACGCTGCTCGACCGTACCTCTGGTGTCGTGTCGTGTTCAGAAGCTGGAACAGAAACAGGCCTCAGTGTTCAGGCTACATGACAGTAACCATGTCACTGAGGCCTGGCTCCAGCACAGAGCTCCAGGACTTCCTGCCTACCTTTCCTTATCGCCGCGTGTCTCTGGCAGTGCTGAGAGCCTCGGTCACTCCTCACTGGGCTGGGGATGATCATCAGCTTGGTCATGCCGGATTTCCCCACGATCTGCACAACAGATCAGACATGCTGAACAGACGCACCAGCAGAGGGCGCTGACACCTCAGTGTGTGTTAGATGGTTAAGCGTCTACTCTGTGTATGGTAAGGCAGCATTCTTATAAAACTTTAAAGGTTAAATCATGAAAGGAGTATTTCAAATGCTAATGATGGCCACGGCAAACAGTGCGGTGAGAGAGGACCAGGGGCCAAATGGATCAGACTCTGCGTATGTTCATCCGTAAAAAGTAAGCATACGGAGAAAACGGGAAAACTGTACACAACGGTTTCCTCCGATTTATGAACACCTTTGTTGGGATATTCCAACACAGGGCCCAGCTCCCTCAGTACAGACATCCAAAAGGTCTCTCGGATATCTATAACGATTTGAGAAACACCCCGTACGCGTTTCTACGCCCATTTTCACGCGGGTCAGTAGCATGGGAGAGAGGGAGAGAGGACCTCGTGCGTGCTCCTGCTGATGAGCGCGGGGGCCAGGTAGGAGACCCGGAGCGTGTGCGTGTCGTCACAGCTGCCGTACACCACCACCACATCCTCCATGCTGCCGTCGTACACCATACGCTTCCCGTTTATCACCAGGTCCACCAGGAAGGCGTGGGACAGGTAGTCGCAGATTCGGTGGTAGCTCCACCCCTGAGGAGGAGGAGAGAGAGGCCCTGATGAATACCACACCATTAGACCTGTGAGTGTGTGTGAGCAGGGGGCCAGGTCTACCTGGTAGTCGATATGCTCCTGAAAGGTGCTGATGCAGATCTTCTTGGCCAGAGAGTGCCAGATCTTGTACTCCATTGACGGGTGAACGCGAAACAGGTCAAACGCTTCAAACAGCGAGTCGATGTCTATGAAACACGTCTGGGGACAAAATGCTGACGTGAAGAACCCTTCCAGGAACATCTACAATGTATTTACTGTCTCAAAAGCAACCTTTCACCCCAAAAAAAATGAATCAATGAATGAATGTGGTATTCTGTCGCCAACTGTGTCACGCCCACCCAGCGATAGTCCGGTGTGGGTGTGATTGAGTTCCAGTTTCTGTGCCTGAGTTCTGTCCCCTACCCTGACAAACTGAAAGTTAGGAGGTGTTG
Source organism: Hypomesus nipponensis (assembly GCF_054491055.1). NCBI lineage: Eukaryota > Metazoa > Chordata > Actinopteri > Osmeriformes > Osmeridae > Hypomesus > Hypomesus nipponensis. Next base: position 6,223,941 of record NC_140376.1, on the reverse strand, counting down.
GTGGGTTAGTGTGGCTGTGTGTGATCCAAGGCCATGGTGGGGCAGACCTGAGTGGCGGTCTCACAGATGACGGTGGCCTCTGTCGGCTGCAGGGTCAGACAGTTGAGCTCCCCCAGGATGGACCCAGGGCCCCTGTAGTCCGTCACACGGCTCTCCCGGTCCACTGGCCCTCCCAGGCTGGGTTTGGTGCCCGTGGTCTGGGGGGGAAGAGAACACACCTGGTAGGGCGAAGTCAACACTTGGGGATAAAAGTACAAGTTGAGGAGCAAGAGCCATTCCAGATGCAAATGAAGAAAGGCTCCAACGAAGATTTTTTTCACTGAACTCTTTCAGTTTGTAACAACAAAGTTGACTGGGGCTATTGGTGAAGGAGGAGAGAGGGGCTGCTAGCCAGGGAGGAGGAGAGGAGAGGGGCTGCTAGCCAGGGAGGAGGAGAGGGGCTGCTAGCCAGGGAGGAGGAGAGGGGCTGCTAGCTAGGGAGGAGGAGAGGAGAGGGGCTGCTAGCTAGGGAGGAGGAGTACCTGTCTCAGGGTTCAGTACCTTGAGACCACCTTACCTTGACCATGCCAGAGACAATGAAGTGGATCCCCTCCGGAGCCTCCTTTTCCTCGATGATGGTGTCCCCAAAGTCAAAGTACAGGAGCTTGGCCACGCTCTGGAACAACAGCGGCCAATCAGGACCAAGACACTCAACACCTCATCTGAGTGGAACCATCTAAGACCAGGGGCCAAATGTACCAAACTCATCCATACGGATGAATACGCATGTTCATCCGTAAAAGTATGCATCCAGAGAAAACAGGAAAACTCTTTTTTTCGATTTATGCACACTGCGTACGCAACCGATATCGCACCTCCGTCTTCATAGATTCCACTTGTGATTGTGCGCACGTGAACCGGCTCGTTGTTTGACCTGACATGGTTGATGAAACACCAATATTTTGTCAGGTTTCTCAATAAACTTCTCTTTGAACCCACTGACTGTGAACAACAAATGATTCTTAATGAGAAATGGCCAAGGCAACTCAAAAGAAACTTCACTGAATGTGAAATGGAGATCTTAATTTGCTAAATAGGAGGAGCGTCTTGTTTGGTGGGGGTGGATTGGCTTATCCCCGACCTGTCTCGCTGAAATGACCCAAATTCACACTTTTTCTTATTGGCTAAATCGAGATCATTGGCATCATCTGTAGATAACCTATAACCTAACCCTAACCCTATATAATGTACTCCCATTGTAGATCAAGTAAAACTGTCATTTGTTCCGCATGCACTTTCCCTCTGCCTCCCGTCCCTCTGTGTCGCCGTGTCACGTCTTTAAACATGGCGAGCGCGGGGGTTCTAAAGAGCGCCGAAGGTATGCAAGACGATCACGGGATCGTGGGATTTTCCCGTCAATCGGGAACGGGGTTTCGCCCGTACGCGCGTTTCCCTGCGTCCCGTTTCCCATGTGTGGGCCGCGCCTTCGTACCCGTGGCCCCCCCCGGCTGTTCAAGCGGCCCCCTGTGAAGGGAGATGGTACCCTGATGAAGGCGATCTCCTCGGGGAGGTGGAGCCAGGGCAGGCTCTGTAGCAGGTCCTCTGCTGTCGGGGCGGGGATGGTGGGCGGGAAGTTGATCAACTTCTTCATCTTGATCTCGATCGTCTGTCGAGGGGGACAGGGGGACCTTCTTATCGACGTGGTGGTTTACCACGAGGGGCTCTACTGGGCTTCAGAAGCTACTCACACATCATCCCAGCCTAGGAGGCAGGGTCACAATGAGGAACTAGGGGTTCGATATGGTACTGTAAACAGAGGCGACGACGAGATGCATTGTGGGAGTAAGGACGAGCAGACGCGAAAAATACCTTTTTCAGTGTTGCCGCCTCGGTCTCATCTAAGAGGCCGCCGGACAGGAGCGTGTGAATGGCATCTCTCTCGTTGTTCAGCACCGACCGGATGGCCTGTCTGGTCTTCACTGAGATGGCGATCTCTGGATAGTCTCGCTGTAGCATTCCTGAGGAGAGAGGAGGGAGGGGACACACACCATGTAGCCACCACAGAGCTCCTTTCCCTCCTCCTGTCCGTCCCAGTACTGAAGCTGTGGTCGAGCAGAGATCTATCAGCCTGACCAGCAGGTGTGTGTGGGTGGATGGAAGGTGTGTGGGTGTGTTTGGGGGTGTGTGGGTGTGTTTGGGTGTGTGTGTGTTTGGGGGTGTGTGGGTGTATTTGTAGCACTGTGTGCCACTGAGTCCTTGTATTGCTACCCAGAACACATTAGGACAGCAATGAAAAAGCACCCGTGTGTGTCTACTAGCCTTACCCATCTCCCTGGTTGCATCCTGCCTGTTGGTCTCTACAATCTCTTTCAGTCTCTGCAACACAACAGGCCATATGCTGATTTCAAACCTGGACTCCCAGACATTATTAACCAAAGTTGAGCTTGTCTGCATAATACATCCACACATAATACATTACATTTAGTCATTTAGCAGACGCTCTTATCCAGAGCGGCTTACAATAAGTACAGGGACATTCCCCTGAGGCGAGTAGGGTGAAGTGCCTTGCCCAAGGACATAACGTCATTTTGCACGGCCGGGAATCGAACCGGCAACCTTCAGATTACTAGCCCGATTCCCTAACCGCTCAGCCACCTGAATACATACACTCCTAGTACACACGCTCATCCTAACACAGGGACTTGGTCCACCTGGGAGATGCTAAAGTCGTCTGAGATGTGGTCTATGATCCTGCCGACAGCCTCTTCTCCTACCACGTAACCCTTGCCAATGTCGTAGCCAAAGCTCAGCTGCTTGTGGATCTGGAGGTTGGTGAGGGCGATCATCTTGGGGATCAGAACCTGGAACAGAGGCCGTGTGAAGGTCGTGTCTGTGCAACTCAGGAGTCAATGTCACAACACTGCAGCCAGGGACACTTCTGCTCAAACGACACCATGTGTTCATTCGACAGGATCTTTTATTCAAACCCTACATACCTGCAACATGTTGATCGCCAGTGAAATGCTCTACCACTGAGCTGTAAGCACCCCATCTCACCTCTTCATCTTCAGCATCCCGATTCAGGCTGTCATCATTCATGGGCTGAAGACGTCTTGTGGACGAAGATGAGTGTCACAAGAATAATGGGTGTGTCATGGCGTACCTTGGTCAGATGAAAAACCCGAAGGATGCGCAGCATCTTGAAGGAAGACACGATATTGATGGTGTGGAGGTCCTCCCTGTCCACCATGTCCTGGACGATGATGTCCACCAGGGCCAGGATCATCACCACCACGTCCAGGTGGTTCCAAGGGTCAAAGAAGTAAGCTGCCCTCATGGCCAGCACCTGCGGGAGCACAGACACCTGCTACCACCGTCCACCCATCTCCTGACCCACCCACCCATCTCCTGACCCACCCACCCATCTCCTGACCCACCCACCCATCTCCTGACCCACCCACCCATCTCCTGACCCACCCACCCATCTCCTGACCCACCCACCCATCTCCTGACCCACCCACCCATCTCCTGACCCACCCACCCATCTCCTGACCCACCCACCCATCTCCTGACCCACCCACCCATCTCCTGACCCACCCACCCATCTCCTCGACCATCCATCCATCCGAATCTTTACCCCATCCGGCCATCCCTTTTCCCTGCACTCCTCCCCTACCTTGAAGATGGCCTCCAAAGCATAGCCGACGAAGAACAGGTAGTTGAGCACAGAGATCTCGTACTCGTAATGGCCGAGGGAGGGCACGAACTCCAGGACGATGATGAAGATGTTGCACAGGATCAGCATGTAGACAGAGTACTCGAAGGGCACGCTGAACACCACGTCGTAACACCAGCGGAGCACGGGGTGCCTGCAGAGACGGAACACAGACTCAAAAACCTGTGGCGGAACCTCGGAAAGTTTGCAAACGAATCGAGTCTCGATCCGCGGTAACAGAGAAATAATAGACTTGTCGCAAAACAATACGCTTTCGTTCCAAAGTGATATCTGGACGGGGGTGTGTTTGACCTCCCTCTGATCTGTTCCTGTACTTGTCACACCGTGAGCGACACATCGGTTTGCAGCTGCCTCACCGGGGTGGCTTCAGTTTCTCCACCTTGTGGTACAGCCAGTCTTCTAACCTCCTCTTTATGGTCACGAACATGCCCTTCAGCTCCCAGTGCTTCTGGATGTCCTGTATGCCCATGAACCTGGTCAGGAGGGGAACAGCTGCTTCTCATTCTGCATGAGGCTGTGTGCTGTGGAAGGGACTGTGTCACGGCTGGATGGAGTATGTCAATGTCGGTGGAAGTTCGTGACACACATCCAACATTGCCAGGAACGTGGCCAAGTTATCTATTTTCACGCGTTACATTTATGAACAGTGTGTATCTCTGTGGAGTGCTATGTCAACACTGGCTGGTGGGGGAAAACGCTCCATATGGGTCATCAACTGGTCCATTTACCGCTGACAGATTGGACCCCATGTGACCTCTGACCTCCAGACAGGAAGTGAAAAGCGGAGACTTACTTCCCTTTCTGATCCGTCACATTCTCCACTGTGTTTATTAGGGTCCTTGCAGCCTGGCGGTTGAGCATCCCAGAGCTGTACTGCTTCCAGTAACTCATCTGCAGGGGGGAACCACAGTGTGAGCACCATGCAGTAACAGTGGAGCAGGACCGCATGGCTCTCAGGTCATCTACAGGGGGGAACCACAGTGTGAGCACCATGCAGTAACAGTGGAGCAGGACCGCATGGCTCTCAGGTCATCTACAGGGGGGAACCACAGTGTGAGCACCATGCAGTAACAGTGGAGCAGGACCGCATGGCTCTCAGGTCATCTGCAGGGGGGAACCACAGTGTGAGCACCATGCAGTAACAGTGGAGCAGGACCGCATGGCTCTCAGGTCATCTACAGGGGGGAACCACAGTGTGAGCACCATGCAGTAACAGTGGAGCAGGACCGCATGGCTCTCAGGTCAACTCTGACGGCAGTGAAGAAAACCAGAGAAAGGCTAAGGAGTCTTCACTAACTTTCAAACCTAATGTCATTACAGAACTTTAAACCCCATACCAAATTGTTTTATGAATGATTTCTCAACTGGACCTGCGTACTAAACATTCCAAAATGCAATAATGATCACGTCTAAATAATGTCACGAGTCAACATAATATGGTGTGCTATCTTAAAGGCTTTGATTCGCATAGTCCTGTAAATAAGTGTAATAACACCCTCTAAATACTATGAATACTCTATCCATCCTTAAGTACTCCTGTAAATCCCAATAACATGTACAATAACGTTCCCAAATTAAAGTATTTGTGGGCGAAAGTGTGGGGGTGAGAGGCGAGGTGGAGCCGACCTTCTGGGCCTTGAGGATGCGTATGCGAGCCTCTTCCAGCATGTCCTCCAGCTCGCGGGGGGCCGGGGTGTAGGAGATCCTCCTGTCACAGTCAGGACATGTGGTCATCCTGGACATCGGGCTGAACTCCTCCACTTCCACCTGAAGCCCGCACGCACACGCACGCATTAAATGAGACACCATTCACCAACGCTCCTTGAAGTGTGTTTGGTGCTTGGCGGCGCGGCGCGGCAGTACCGTGTCACCAGGGGTCTTGTAGGGGTCTTCCATGAGGACCGTGATCTTTGTCATCTCCCAGTTGGAGTCGGCCAGGAAGCGGTCCATCTTCAGCATGCTCAGGGTGTTCTCAGTGCTCTCCTGGATGCGCTGGATGGCGTTGTACATGGCCTGGCGTCTGGGCATGGACACGTCACACAGGCCTGGGAGACCGGCGGGCAGGGACGCGTACACACGAGAGTTGGGTTAAAAAACCTTGTCGATGGAATCGTTTCATGATTAGATCAGTCATTTAGTAATGGAGGATTCGATAACCCCTCGTGTATTAGCCACCGAACCAGAAGGGATGCTGGGCATCATGGGCCATCCACTGACCAAATAACGGCTACATCGAGACTTGACGCCTCTTCCATCAATCCCTTGTTTCTAGTCAGACTCAGGTTTCATGTCAAGCCAAACCCAAACCCTAAAACAAAGAAGGCCATCTCGAATGTTGCCTGAAGAGTCTTCCGAGGGCCCTGCCCGCCGGTGCCCCTTACCCAGGAGCTGCAGGAGCCAGGGCATGGAGACGGCATTGATGAGCAGAGTCAGCAGCACCATCCCTGAGACCAGCACCAACACCTGGGACAGCAAGGGGGGCAACACGCGCTCACGTTCAAACACGGCACTCAACAGGACGCCCAATAGCTTCGAGGGAGGGGGGGGGTTACGTGACGAGGCGCTTGTTGTGGCGACGGGCCCGAGGCCGCCGTGAAGCCCCTCTATTTGGGTTCACCTTGTCTCGCACTTCCAGTTTCATGTCTTCAGTCTGGAAGGCCATGAGCATGAGGCTGAGGCAGAAGGCTCCCTTGGTGCCTCCCCAGACGCACACGGCGGCCCAGCGCCAGCTGAAGCCGTAGCCCATCCTCACCAGCAAGGGGGAGCACAACAGCACCGTCACCAGCCTGGGACACAGCAACCAGGATGTCAGCCTTCACAATACCTTAACTCGGGATGGGTTTTTGTTTTTTTAGCTTTCGTTTGAACGTTTTGCGGGCCGGTTCTCCCGGCAGGTGCCCCCCCCCCCCCTTCTCACCTTATGACGTACATGAAGAGGTACAGCACTATGATGTTGATGTAGTCGTTCAGTTCGGCGTGCTGAAAGGCTCTGCCGATCACGATCCCCACAATGAAGAAGATGAGGGTGTTGGCCAGGTAGGTCAGCGTCTCCCAAAATCTGACAAGCGCAAGGAATCACATCACGTTGTTGATCTCTGCATTTCTCTTAACTCTTAACCCTCTCAGGAGGTAACCCCCCCCCTCCCCCCATTCAAATGAATAGTCGTTACCCGGCTTCCACAGAGCTTGATAACGACCCATTCATTTGAATCAGGTGTGCTGGAGCAAGGAAACATCTCAAACGTGCAGGACAGTGGCACCTGAGGACCAGGGTTGCCTACCCCTGATCGAGAGTCTAATCTACTGAGGAGCGACTGTTGCAAAGTGGGAAACGTACCGTAGGAGGAACACCTCAATCTCCGGGCTGAAGTTGACCGTGTCTAGCAGCAGGCCCATGGTCAGGACCGAGATCACGCCCGCCATGCCCAGCCACTCAGCTGAAAGGAACCATCGTTCAACCGTCTTCTTGACGAGAAAACAGGGGTTCTACTTGGTCGAACTAAAACGTCAGTTGGAAGTACGATAACGTGCCGATGACTCCTCCTTACAGATGTAAAATGTGATGTATGTCATGGCGAGACTTATGGTGATCTCGATCAGTCCGTCATTAAAGATGTACGACAGCCAGAACATGATGAGTTTGGCCATGATGAAGCCCAGGAGAGGGCTCCCAAACACCTTCAACACCAGCTTGACGCTGAATGACTTTACTGTGGAATGACAACACACACACACAGAGTATGAACACATGCAGTATCAAATCACACTTATAAAGAATGTTCTTGACCATTTCTATTGATCGATAAGTTTGACGGGTTACACTACACCGTTGAAGTTAACGAGATCCACGGCCAGGTCTTTGAACGACTCAAACGCGATGAAGGACGTCCCCTCGCTGAACAGAGACTCTCCTTCCATAATCAGGATGAGCGCCTTGGACGTACCTAATGCAGATCACAACATAGCTGCAGTGGCCTGTCAGCTCAGCCTGTTTGACAGAACACGCCTCGCTTTCCACCAATCAAAACCACCAGACGGTCGTCTCTCCAATAAAGACGCAGATAACAGCGAAACAAACAGCACAACCCAATAGCCTAATCCTCTCCACAACCATATACACTACAACGACACTTCATGTTTTTAAACATACCAGACTTGCGGAGTATACTGGAAGTTATGAAGCAATCAAAGGTGCTGACAATGGACCCAAACATCATGCCAATGTACCAGTCCCACTCGTAGGCGTAAACTTCCACCACCAGCACTGCTATCAAGAAGCTGGTGAGGAGGCAGCCTGGGACAGCCAGGAGAAGGACCTGCAGGCAGGCAGGGGGGGAACACCACCAACCCACCCATGTGTCACTGGTGTCAGATACTGCCGGTCGGGTCAGTCCACAGTCGAAACTGCACCAAGAATAGGGCTTCAGACTCACTTGTGAGAGGGACCTTCTGAAAGTGTGCGACTCGATCTCGAAGGCACTGCTGAAGATTAGGACGGGCATGAAGATGTCCGTTAGCATCTTGGGGGAAATGTCGGCCAGGTCGGTGGTGAAGTGATTTACCTGGAGACAAAATCAAAGTGCTTGAGTTTCTGGTGGCGTCTGCTCCAAATACCCAGACACGTGACACCACGTGAAGCCGTGGCCACCAAAGGTCATTTGATGGGTTAAATCAGTGGTTCTCAACCCTGGTCCTCAAGTACCCTGTGTCCTGCATGTTTTAGATGTTTCTCTGTTCCAACACACTTGATTCAAATAAATGATCATTAGCAGGCTTCTGCATAACTAGGTAACAACCCATTTATTTGAATCAGGTGTGTTGGACCAGGGAAACATCTAAAACGTGCAGGACAGGGGGTACTCAAGGACCAGAGTTGAGAACCACTGGGTTTAATGACGGATAAAGCAGTTGTATTCGTGAGCGCGAGCAGAATTAGCTGTTCATTCAAATGACATTCATACCTTTGGGTAGTGGAAGCTTAAAGTGCCCATTACGATCCCACACACGGTTAGGATGACAGTGTAGGGCAGCTTTGTGATCAGGCTCCTCACCACAGCTGAAAGAATAGTTCGTACAAAAACAGCGTCACTCCTGATTTCCAATATAATCTTCCGAATCAATCTGGAGCCCTAACATGACCAACATTTCTATATAGTTTGGCTTCATTTCGTTTGGTTATTGTATGTTGTTTGAGTTACAAACTAACTACATTACCTCCAACGATGCACGCGCCAAAGCACGTGAAAAGGACTCCCGGTATGTCGTCAGTGTTGACGTAATACCATTCATTCGTGACGTTTGTCATGGTCTCTTCTGGATGCTGGCATGGAAGGAATACAAGAGATCATCTGACAAGAGATGTGGCGGGCAGATGTTCCGTTTGTGACTAGGTCGACATTGCTATTGAACCCTATCATTAGCTATATGTTCATTGTCAAAGTATCAAAGTGAACTTAAATCTAACTACAGTAGGCTACGCGTGTACACAGGTCGGTAAAAACTGAAAACAGTGGCTACTGCGCCCTGCTAAGTTAGCTAGCCTATCAGCTAGCCTGGTACTGTACTGTACTTCAAAAACAACCATCACTTCAGGGTGTTTAAAAAGCCGTTAAAGATTAGCGTCACATATGTGATCGTTTGAATGCGGGTCCCACAATAAGGTCACACATTCATGGCACCTACTATAAGCAAAACTAGAGTAATGAATACATATCCTAAACTATTTATGACAATATTGCTAACAATTACATATTATATACACTTAAACGATGTTCACTATTCACACGTTTAAACTGCTAAACTATCGATAAACTAACCATCAGTAGAATCTACAACAATAATATAATTATAAATCCGTTCAACCATTTGAAAACCTTCAAATCACTTCAGGGTGTTTAAAACCGTTAAGGATTGTCACATACAGTATGTGCGTTTGAATGCGGTTCCCACATGATCCCACAAAACTATGCCACAAACGCTTTAGTATGGCTTCAAAATGTACATACAGTATGAGAAGGCTAAGTAACACTAGCATGGTAGTAGCATTGCTACGAGTATTATGCCAGGTAACTTAGCCTGGAAGCTAACTAAAGCCGTTTCAGAAAAATAACTTACGTTGTTGGGACCGTTGTAAATATTAGAAGTCGCGCAGCTAAAGGGTTTATACTAAACTTTCATAGTTAGCGCGCGGTGATCCGATAGCGCCAGGGTCATCTGTCTCCTACTCAATCCTACTACAGTAGCCTGGGAATTGTAGCCTAGTTTTGACCTAAATAGTATTTCTGACTGGTAGGCCTACATGTCTAGTCTATATAGTTTATAGAGATGTTGCCGATTTTAACCCTAATTATTAAATCACCAAAAGAATATCCTAATTAAAGTTTTATTTACCAACTTTTGGAGTCTATAGCTTACAACGTAGGCGCAATGCACTTTCCCTCAAAATCTCAGGATGTAGGCTGGTTATCATGCACTTTCCTGACACATAATGCAGACCAACCTGCATGCTGGTCTTGCCTTGCCAGTAGGTAGTTGGTGTTATTCTTCTCCTAAAATTGTATTTTTTGGAGAAGAAAAATACCTGTACATTATTCTGACGTGGTCACATGATCCATAACAACTGAACCATTTACAAGTGAATTAAACATAAAGAGTAGACGAAGTTTGTTCAGGAACCCTTTAAAAAAAAGATAGGTAGACAGTTTCATAGCATATCTCAAATTCAAACACAATTCACACGCAAATTTATGTGATGAGGTATCTGAAGGTTGATAAATCCATGGCTCCTTGGTGTATTTCAGTGTAAAGGAGGACGTTTTCTGGAGAAACTACTTCTACAGTGTGTCGCTGATCAAGCAGTCCGCTTAGCTCCCAGCCTTGGCAGCACAGCACGGCTCTGCAGAGAGGAGAGGGGACAGGAACATCTACTCGAACACAGGTAGTATCGGTCAAGGACCTCTTCCACCCCTCTGTGCTCACAACACTCCCATGGTCCTTCAAAAAAAATCTGCATCGACCACTATCCACTTCTTGCTCCACCTCATATGGCCTTTTGCTGTAAGGGTCCACTAGTTCACAGTGGGTAAGAATGATGAGTGGTTAAAAAAAATATATATATAACGGGAACGTCCACTTAATCTGCTACGGCTTCACTGCTGCCTCACACTGATCCAGTCTCTTGTACCATGCCAGTGTATTCAGTTTGTATGTTCTAAATGGTGTTTTTTTGACGTACCATAATAAGCAAGAGAGGATTATCAAGGGAATCAATTTGACACCGATTTGAAACCTGTGCCCATGTGTTACTTAATTGGTTCTAGTTTATTTCTATCGATGTTTCATTGACGTGTGTGTCGTTGGTTTCCCCGTGGGAGAAGATCTCTGAGGAGGCAGGAACATGTGTTTCTAGGACAAAACCTTTGTTACATGAATGAGCACAAGAGTAGTGTGGTCATTAGTAGAGTGGTCTTGCCTTGTATGCGTATGTATGTGGCTGCTGATTATTGCCAATGGGCCGTGGTGTATTTAGACCAGCAATATCCATGCAGCCAGTGTCCCGAGTCCAGTGTGTGCATCTTTTATATTCTCTATTGTACTGTTCTTGTACCGTCTTATCTGAAAAAGCACATACTCTAGTAGCACTAGTTAGTGAGTTTTCAGCTAAAACAAGTCAGCAAAGTATCAAACCTTTTTTATTAAAACCCACGTGACTTCAATCAGTATCCTACTGTGTTGTATTGTCCTCTCTGATCTTGGTAAAATACTTATGCAAACACAGTTGTGATGGCGTGAAAGGAAAGAAAGGAACAAACGGTTCACAAAACCTTGACAATATAGAAGACTCCAACACTTATGCATTGGTGTGAATAATTCATTACACCAAACCAATACTGTACGGTTCAAATACATGACATGTCTTGACACAAATGTAGACTTATCAGTGTTTACTGATATTAAAATAGGGGATATACATGGTGGACACAGCATTACAGTTTTATTGACCGACTGAAAGTCTACAGACATCTGTAGTAATACCTTGCTTATCACGGTGGCACACTCCTGAAATGTTCAGGGCACTAAATCGTTGTGCTTCAAAACTATGGTTGATGTAAATGTAGAGCAAATTCAAAGTGTTAACATCAACAAAAATCAAGGTAAATCAAGGCTCTTTGGTAACGTGGATGTATGCTCTCCCCCCCCAATTCCCAACCCATCACAGACTTCATTTCAACCATAGCTTCCCTGTTTTCTTTCCATCCTGTGGAGGGATGAGGTCACACTTTTGGTGATCACGTTAAGAGTTTATATACAGTATTAAGGCAGGGAGTCTTGATGAATCCTAAACAGTAATTCATTGTAAGATAGCCTGATAACACTATATGGGTTACGTGCGCAACAAGACAGTTGAAGTGTCACAGAAAACCACTGGAAGCGTGTCTTTGTGCATTTGAGTGAGCTGCATTTTTAAACAGACAAGAGAGAAGCAGTCCGATGGAGGAGGAGGTGGAGTAAGCTGAGCCGTTGATGAGGGACTGTGCTTATGTCAGTCCAATTTCTTCCAGTACGCTGCGCGGGGTCTCTGTTTCCTGTAGTGGAACAGGGGAACCGTAACGCAGGTGAGGGAGACCACACTGAGCCAGGACAACAGCGGCAACACTGCCAACACTGGCAACACCCATTGAATGTTAGGTAACTGTTTGGAACAGACATGCATCATATATCCCCAGATGACAACCTAGCCGTCACTGATGATGTCAAGGTGGGTGCACCAATAACCCGTCAAGATGATTAGGACTCGTTTACAAAAACAAAACTATGAGAACGACAACAATGCAAACCAGTACACAAACAAGATAAGAAATATTCTGAAAATGTGATGGGTTTAAAGACAGAAAGCCAAGGTGACCTCTAGTTGTGGTTCAACATTTCAAGGACTACACACATATTGATCCAAAATCCAATGAGTTTTGATGTTTGTATGTAGAAAAAACTTGTGTAGTTATAATCCAATGCAAATAATGTGTTACACTGTTTAATAGGCAGTCAATGGATACAACAAAATCCATAGAATAATACTTATGTCCTATTTTCCTATCATCTATACTTTAAAATAGATTGCACAAAATAAATTGTTAACTTACTTTGGCATCCTAAAACAAGGTTCAGCACAAAGTAAAGAGAGGATTCGTGTCAGCACACAGCAAAAACATTAAATATGTTCTTAAGTAAAAGGAGAGGATGATCAATCGCCACGTTTGCCAACCTTCCGCATCAGATAACCTCTATTTCCATCTCCTCTCACAAATGTTAAGGTCTGGCTTATCAATTATTCACCCATTATCGTTACTGGAAACCAAACATCCCACTGTGAGAGTAATGTTCAATCCCTGTGTCCGGCAGTCTTGGCCCTCCTGATTCCTCGTGGATATTGTGTTCGGTTGTAATACTTGAACAAACAAGCTAACACTGTACTATGGCCACACACCACGTCTTTGTGTGTGTGCGTGTGTGTGTGTACAGCATGTGTCAGTCAAGACATGTGTCAGGACAAGCGGGGCTGGAGTCAACATTCAATCAACGAGGTGTTAATTTATTAAGACACAATGACAGCAGGCCAACATGACTACGATAAGGTTTTATTCAAATATAAGCCTTATCTCGAGTCGTATGACAAATCATACCAAATAGTATGTCTTGGGTTAAACAGTGCAAACAGAAAACTAACTTTCAGGTTCTTTTAACTTTAAATAAGACTATAGCACTACATTTAAGCGATGCCATGAATAATGCTATATTCAACTTTCTGATTTTAAATACAATAGGATAGGTTTCTTTAGATACGATTTTATGGGCATAATGTGAAAAAGGGTATACAAATAAAATTTGATTTGACATTTTTGATTTGATAGATTGAAGGATAATGGTCAAATCCACTCAACAGACAAGGGATGTAGAGGGACAGGAAAGGGACTCTAGTTCCTAATGACCTTTAGTAAACATAATCTACAGTTAATAACAAACAGATCCTAAACAAAACACATAACTTGACAGGTACATACATACAAATAAAATTGTTTTTGAATATAAAACCATGGCCATGATAGTAACAAAAAACAAATTAAGCATCTCACTGAATAGACAATGTATATTAGGGGAATGTTACACTTCAAGTCATGGACTATTTACAGAGCAAAACTGACCACTGGAAATCACAGGAAGGTGTTGAACCTGCATGAGTACCCATCAGCGTTGTGTGTGGGGTGGAATAGACCAGTGAAGATGTGAGGCAAATGCTTGGGGCAGAGGGGGGAGGAGCCAGGCACAGAGGGGGGAGGAGCCAGGCAGAGGGGGGAGGGGCTCAGCATGCAGGGTGGGCGGAGTCGGAGTCGGCGGCGGCGGCAGCAGCAGCAGCGATGGCGGCCGTTCAGTAGACGGGCACGTTAAAGTACTCATGACGTGGCTGGGGAAGAGAAGTGCACACAGCTTACAAGACGCGACCATACAAGCCCAGGCGTCCCGGCCACCACACAGCCACGAGATGCAGAACATGCAAGACAACAGCGGCAGGCAAGGGGGGTCATCTATCACCTGGTGGTGGTGGAGGGAGGTGGGGGGGGGGGGGGGGGAGGTGGGGGAGGGAGGTGGAGGTGGGGGAGGGAGGGAGGTGGGGGGGAGATGCAACAGGTACACAGTCCAGAGTTTAAAGGAGTCTTTTCTCTGCGTTTTGATTTTCAATGTTTCAAAGGGCAAATCTACTCATTCTACTCAGGTACAGTACAACTGGCAGATGCATAACCCATCCTAAAATTGACATCTAGATCTATTCTAGCTAGGTCTAGTATCTAGAACCAGGGCCTTGTTTGGTCTCATGAAGACACATTGTTGTTAGTTTTTAAGTGTATTTTGTCTAAAGTTGTTGAATGTTAGTTAAAAGCTACAGTTAAACTCAGTGTCAGTGTAGTGGGAGAAACTGACGACGGTACAGGCCACTCCAGGGGAAGCAAGCACACAAACACAGACAACTCGCAAACAGTGGTTTCCAGTGACGTCAATATATAGCAAGTGTCTCTTATCAATGCAAACGACTACTGAGGGCTGTAGGGATGGGCACTCTCTTTATTAAGGGTTGTGACACTGTGAACGGACAAGGCATCTAACTACGAGGACTCTAGGAGGGAGACCCACAGACAGATAGTATTCACCTCATCTGGGTCTAACTCTGAAAAAGACCTGAGGATTCAGAGGCCGTATTGGGGTTCAGCATACCTGCAGGATAAACATTGATCGAACAAAAGAATTAGCCCGGTCCCCTCAGTAACATGAGACTATGTTTCCCACGGACCACAACAACAGGTCCTGCGTGAGGTGAAGAGGAGGCAGTCCTTCTCTGATCAATCTCGCGTCACTCTAACTCAGTCTCTACGTGCAGAATGTCCTGAGACACTGTTTTTCCCCCAAACGATCCCATTTGCTTACGCTTGCAATAATAACCCGGGCACATAGAAAGTTTTCATTAAAGTCTAATTAAAATAGTTTCATACAAATCCCCTGAAGAATGTCTTCCTCCAAAGTAATTACCACACCATGCACTATTAATGCGTTTAAGCCCAGGGCCCCAAGTCCTCCTTCATCCACAACGCATACAACCATACAATGCACATGCAAGACATATTTGTGGAATCTATGTCCACAATCCTCAGTGCAAAGTTGTGATACGATTGTTTTGTTGTTGCAGGAATTCCCCCCTGAATTATAGTTTGAAAACGGCATGTAATTAGCTTGTCTGGTTGCGTGACCTGAATGTGTGTGCTGACCATGCAGATACATCTAGAGAGTACTAGGGAGTCATGTTTGTGGTCGTTATTATCACTAGGCCTATTCCATTAGAAACGTACATATTTGACCCACCAGCTGGGGAATAACATTTACTTACCACATTCAATTCCACTTCATCTCCTAATTTCCATTAACAGAAGGGGATTGTGGCCACTTTAGATTATCCCAGACAGGTCTCAACATGAATAATTAAAGTGTTGACCAATTAAAATTAAAACGTTAATGTGGAATGCTAATTAACAGCATGGCACCACAAACACTGCTGTGTTTGCTGCAGGTGGTGTTTGGAATGAGAAACTGAACGGTAGTCTTCAGCAGGAAGACTCCTACCAAAACCAAATGTACCTTAATAGGCCATGTGAGAACTGTCTGAGGATTTGACTACAGTCTGAATGAGGTGTATCATTAGCAGTTGTTGCCCAATTAAAGGGGCATTCGGTTCCTTTTTTAACGGGATGTCATTAATCCAAACACTCTCATGGCGATGTACTGCTGTAAATGAGACCGTCGTCTCATACTGAGAGGCACTCGTCACCCAGGCAGTGTGGTTCTCTTCACTTGCAATATCGAAAAACATTTGCTTTCACTATAACAGTCTTGTATCTGGATTTCTTTGAAGCCAATCATATCTGTAATTAACCGTATGAATTGATTAACATATGTTTTGTCTTAGAAGTAACAACCCTTTCTCTGTCATCACCCAACACATGCTATAGATTCTAAAACACGCTGCCTGAGGTAGACTTTATGACCAGAATGATCCAGGTTGGGCTAATGTCGGATTAGAACATGTATGTGCCCCCCCTACCCGCATTATAGGATCATAAAACAGACACACCAAAGTGAGTACATTATGCTCCATGCAGTAAAAGGTCAAAGGGCACGCCACACAGTATAAACCCATGCTGCCTGACTGAATGGCATCAGTCTATTATTTACCAAGCACCTGGACGGAGAGACGGGGCTCTCTATAAGATCTCCTCATTGGGCAACCCTCCCCAGTCTTCACTCTGGCTCTACAAATACAGAATCGAGTCAATCAGATGCCTCGTCTCTCTCAAGCCAGCTGCGGATTGGCCGCTAGAGACTCCTGTATCCATCTTCCTTCTCCCGGGGAGCGAAAGAACAACCAGCATGACACAAGAGGAAATAAAAACAAAAAGGAAAAAAAGGTGCCAGGCTAGGGAGAGAATAGTTAAGGCTGAGGTGAATCACAGGAGGTGATAGGAAGTGGGAAGTGCATGGGGCCGTAGACGAGGTAGCAGGAGGGTCAGGGTGTAGGTGAAAGCACTAAACTAGGCTCTAATCGAAAGGAACTATACGGATTAAGGTTACAGTAGAACGAATCATTAACCTGGTTTGAACCTTTCTGCAGCTGTGACGACCCCTCAGAGACCCCCCCCAGAGATCTTTCTGCCTGATTCTGAAACTTCTCTCAGAGTAACGAGTATCTTTCGGGACTCATTTGTGTTGGCGTAGCTGAAAACCCTTGACAGTGTTGGAGCGGATTCCCCGTCTGCTCCCCTCAATACCCCCAGAAAATGCTTAGTTTAGCATTAAATGAGAGCAACTCACAGTGTATAGGGACTGCTACAGAACTATAACCAACTGAACATGAGCAGGCTAGCTGCTGTCACCAGGGTTTCACAGCCTACGATGGCTATGGCAGCGGGGCACAATCACTTAGCAACAGTGCGGCCAATAAGTTGCTGAGATTTGTTCATCTAGGCATCGGATGTTTCGTCTGACATGAACCCAAATTCTCAAAAAAATGAAGGCTGTTTCTGCCAAGCCCATGGCTCATGTTCACTGCCATTAAAAGTATCGTCTTCCTCCCTGAAAATATGTATTTTCCCCTATCATCACATTCTCATCAGACCCAAGAGCAGCTGACACAGAGAGAGCAATTATTCTCCTTAACTTCACAGTGAAACGGAGAATAGCAATAAGGTTCATTCCGACAAAAGCCCTGAGAAAGGAAAACTGTTCTCCTTTAACAGGTGTCTGATTGCTGAATGACTGTTGGCTAGTAACTAGTTAGTCTTTAGGTAGAACTACATGACAGTATTACTATATTGTAAACATTTGGAAAACATCATACCAGTAACTAGAGCATCACGTTGTATTGTAAAATGTGACTACAAGTGCCTATTCTGATTGTTATTATTGAATATTAACAAGGATTAGGAATGTTGTTGTTGTTGCTGGTATGTTAGGTTTCCTTGGTGCATTTACTCCCAACTACAGCTACTGGGGTCAAACTGCTAACTAGTGCTGGGCTCTGCTTAAAAGGGGTTTTGAAACTGTACCTGGAAATAGGCGAATCTGAAAATCTAGGTTCTGTAAATCACAAGCAGAAGTAAAGAGGCAGAAAGAGAGAGAAAGAGAAAGAAAGAGAGAGAGAAAAAGAAAGACAGACAGAAGATACAGAAAAAGCGACAGAGAGAAAGAAAAAGAGAGACAGTGAGAAAGAGAGAGAAAGACAAAGAAATAGAGTGAGAGAGAGACAGAACACTGAGACAAAGAGAGAAAGAGAGAGAGACAGATAGACAGAGAGAAAGAGAGAAAGAGAGAGAGACAGAGACACATGTCAGCAGGAGAAAAAACAGAATGGCGGAACCCCGCTGTGGGGAACAGAGGCACCGCCACATCACCCACCTGACAGGGGGCTGTTGCATTCTGGGACATTCACTCATATCACCATGCTCTTTCAGATGAGGCAACAACAACGTCTGTGTCTGAAAGGTCTGATTGACGTTACAGACAGTCACCAGTGTTTGTGAGACTGATGTGTCAAAATGTATCTCCTCGGCTACGTAACCACCGAGTCTGCTTATCTCCTGGTGCAAATACCACACACGTCTCTGGATAAAGGTGTGGTTGCAACACAGAAGATGCGTGATTGTGGCCATTAAATGCATCCAAATTTTACTGTCTGTATCAAAGTGGTGTGACTACACCATACAAACAACACTTAAATCTGCACAACACTTGACAATGAGGCCCAATGAACTTCCAATGCAATAAATTGGGTTAGGTTTGGTAAGGATGGAAAATGCCTTGACTTGGGGCTGGGGGTGAGCCTTCGAGTGGTCCCTTACCTCCTGCAGTAGGTCTGCCTGCTCGATGGCCTTCAACACGTTCTTCTTGGAGGTCTCCTGGGCCTCACCCCCAAGCAGAAACTCATCCAGGATGAAGTAAGCCTTCTCAAAGTTAAAGATGATGTCAAGCTCACACACCTGCAGAGAGCAAACCCAGGAACACTACAACAGACTGCAACCAATGCGGAGCTATATCTAGCCATGGCGTTGAGCCACAGCGAAATAAATTATTTAAAATAGTGCATTTAAAAAGTACAGCAAGCAATCAAGAATCAGAAGTGCATAGTTCTAACAGTATTTTGATGAGTCAAGAAGCGATCTGTATTTTGCCAGGAACAGTGCATAAAATAACATTAGCTCTGTCAAAGCTGTGCTTTATTTGCAGAGAAAACTCTGCAAATTTAGAACTAGCTTGCGCATAGTGTGCCCCTGGCATCTGTCAGAGCTGTGCTTGATTTATGGGCAAAGCCCACTGGAACTAGCTTGAGCACAAAGTGTCACTGGCACATAAGAATAAAGCTTCTAACTGAACACACAAGTTTTCACAAGGGTCGGGATGTGGAAAAGTGAGGAGGAAACGCACGCTGCCAAAGTACTTATCCAAAAGCTCGACATATCTGTGGATAATCTCCAGAGTGATGAGCTCATTGTCTTGATCCTCGATGCCACAGCAGAAGTACAGGCTGGCATATCTGCAAAGGCACAACAGCATGACAGCACAATCCTAAACTGTCCATGGGGGAGTGAAGAAAAAAAAAGAAAAAGAGCCTATGATATATTTTTTAAACCACCAACTGAGACAGCGAAACCATTAAAAGGCTCTGAAAGTCTTTTTTTGTGTGTAATTGATGAGACCAGGATGAGCATGCAGGCTTCTCCCAGAGAGATGGAGAGGGTGAGAGCGTGCAGAAGGCAGGTCCATCAGGTCTGGTTATATTACAGTGATCAGGGCGGTGGGTGCACTGGGTAAGAGCGAGTACCACAACATAGGGGTCCGGGTTAGAGTCCGACTGAGGCCATTCCCTGCACTGCTTTCCCATCTCTCTCCAACTACCCTGTCCCTCCAATAAATTAAGCAGGAAAAAGACCTCCAAAATAAATATATTTTAGAGTAAGCAGCCTTGGCTCGACTCGCTCTTCATCCCGCGCCTCAGAGGCCGCACACAAAGCCTCGGCACTCCCTTCCCACTGAGAGCTCAGTGATGTATCGCCCCCCCCCCCCCCCACATGCTGAAGATGGCAATACTTCATTTCCGAGAAGGGCTCCCTCAGCACTCTGGGGGTGTGATGAGGGGGGGGGGGGGGGGGGGGGGGTATTCATTTAACGGTGGCGAGTAACAGAGAGCTGAGGGGTTTGTGACTCCAGGCCTCTGTTGTTCTTGATCCCTGCTAATCTTGAAGTACTCTTATAGCATGTGACTGTTGGCTAATAACGGTGCCAGCTGACTCTATTTTGAGTCTCTTGGGGGGGAGGGGGGGGGGCGGCTGGTTGATAACCCTGGTGGAGTTACATCTCTAAATTAACCAGGAAATGAACAAACTCGAAAACTTCAATCTGGGATATTCATTCTGCGACAGACTGCTAAAACTGTCAAGTATCTTTGAAATTCATCTCAGTTTTTGAATCTCTCCAATTGATCTACGAAACCAAGGCTTTGGTGCAACAAACATAAACAAAAACGTATATTACCCTCTCTCTTTTCTGTTGTTGTCGTTCTAATATGCTTGGTTGGCAGTCGCCGTGCCACTAGCAATGAGGCTGCAGATTGTCAAATCTGTTAAGTATGTGCTTAGGGACTGAAACTTTGGCTCTGGTTCCCATTTAATCTGAACATGCTGCTCGGCCTCACTGGAGCTTGAAATGGACAAACCAGACTGTGGCAATCAACGATGAGATTGAATCTCATGAATACATTATCAGTGCTGTGACGTTTCACATCCAAGACAATTCGAGGTAATAAACAAGTGAGAATAGAGTGAGAGCAAGGGGACTCACTCTGGGTTCCTGGTGGATTTTACGAGGCTGAGGATGTGAGTAAACCCACCACTGAGGATGTTAACATCTTGTGCATGTTATGAGCACCTATCGGTACTGTGTGGTACTCTTGCTAGCATGCCAGTGGGTTAGCTCTCTGTCATGAAACCACGGGACACAACAGACCTATTGTCTCGTGAAAACTTTCCAACTGTCAACTGGCAATTTTTTAAAGAAGATTCGAGCTATAGCTTTGTTGAACTGAACTGGCAGACAAACATAGCATGTCACAGAGTGAACTTTGTATGCAGTCAGTGCTGCATTCTTGTCTGGTGCTGCAGCAGAGCGAGGTCACTGATTGGTCAGCGTCCCAGGTGTCATGTGAGGTTGCCGTGTTTGGGTCACCAAGACTCTGCCTACCAATCGGTTGGCACGGCAACTGCGGATAATGAGGCAAGAATAATGCCCCCCTTTTTTCCGCAGCAATCCGGTGTTCTCTGCTATTCCCATCTCTCTTTAACCCTCACCTCAAAACTTCAATGTAGAAAGGAAGCATTCACATGTCCTGGTGTGTCTGACACAATGTAATGTTAATAATTGATTTAGCTTTATCCAAAGCAATGTCTGGAGAGGATTTTAAACTGTGAAGTCATCTTCTGTCAAATGCTCTAACCACTGAGCTTTACCCTCCAAGAATGTGCTGCGGCGGATGGTGCCAATGTTGGTCGTCAACTATGGCAGTGTAGATAAATAACTGGTTCTGCTGAATATGCTGTTCCAGCGATTTCTCATTTGATCTTTGTGGCCTTCCGTCGAAAAATACCCAACCTCAACCATGTTGTTGTGGTGAAAATAACCAGAGCTTTACCACTGACCTCTTGTAAACAATCTTGAGATCCCTCCACTCTAAAAAGCTGCACATTTTAGGCTTCCGAGCCAGGACTGTTTGCACCAGCTCTCGGGTAATCTTCTTCTTCTCCTTGTCAGAAAGGGGCACATACCACTTCTGAAGCCTGAGCTTGCCCTGCCGACTGAACAGCAGCATAAACTGCATCTGGAGAGGGGAGACACAGTTCAAGGGAAGTGACACAGGAGAGTTAAGTAAGAAGAAAGGAGAGGAGACGTGGAGACGCTCCATTTATTTTTTGTTTATTTACTTTTTACTAGTGGGGATAAATTATTCAAATTAGATTAGCCTATATGAAGTTAAGTAATGAAATGAATAAAATAAAGGTTTCAAATAATTTACAGTTTTTCAGAACACACCAACAGAGGTAAGTGATGGGATTATTCAATTGAAACGCACAACCCATAGTCTGCACGCAGCAAAAATACACTGCGCAATTGAGTTTAATAGCAGTGTAGACAAGTGCGTGATCCGCTTTCTGTATTGGTTACTGTGGCCCATTTGATGCAAACAGCATGCAGACAATCTACATGATCGACGCAATAATGTTTCAATGACATCAGGCTGTCATTACAGTGCAGGTCTCCAACTGCAAAAGTAGAAAGCATCGGTCAAGCTTGCTTTACTTCTAACATTACGGCTTCAGACTTGACGGGTTACGCGAAGACTAAATAAAGTGTACCAACATATCTACAGTAGTCTCAATTTAATGTAAAATATGCTTACCTTAAAGCCTCAACCAGATTCGTCACGGATAAATTTGCCGAAATGAAGCCAGCACTTCAACACATTCACATTACCGTTTTTTTGGTCTGTGCGTGCGATTACGAAGCTAGTCGGCTGAAAACCAATTCCCAATTGGTCCAAGACCCACTGTCGAGATTTACCATTGGGTGTGTACACAATATGCCCCGCCTTCTATACTTGTGTTGCACTTTGCTGTTCCGCACACAACATACAGACCTGAATTCACAGGACATCGTAGATTACTGAACGAGACCAGACAATACGTTTTCAAATTTTTAACTGTCCTATAAATGAACGTTAACTTGCACGTTTAAAACATTGCATATACACGTGTTAATGGATTTAAAAAACGGTGCGCGAGCGCCACCTTATAGCAACACAAGTCATGGCATTACAGATTGACCAGTTGCGAGACTTAAGCCGAAATTTAAAAAAGCAACAGACTAGCAGTGGGGAATTGAAAAGCATGGAATTGAAAACATTTATTAAATAAAAATACCAACACATGTCAAAATGAGACAGCCGCTTTAGGCGCTCTATTGTACTATTGTATTGCGTGCTGTCCACGCCGCAGAATCTCCAGAGCAGCGCGCACCTCGATCAGAGAGATGACACAACGCCTGTTCATCTTCGAAAGCCTTGCAGCTTCCAGCCCCACCTGTTGACAATATTCTGTTGAAAGACGCCTTGGCACTCCAGGAAACTTCCTCTTCACTGGGCATATCTGTCCAGAGTAAAGTAGAAATACGTTATTTAGACCCTGGTTAAAAAGACCAACCAGCTGTACAGTTTAGCTAACTCGCCTACCTCTTTGTGAGTTCTGTACATGAAGGTTAAATGAGCTTGAACTCTTACAGACTTCTCACACAGCTTGTTCCGCTTCTTGACCTCTCGAACTCTGGGAACTTTCATATTGTTTCGTAGCGTTCTAACAGTAAAATAGGTTGAAGCAGTTTCTTACAAGCTACAGTTCATGTAGCTTTGGCAATCTTTCAGTTGAAAACTTACCAAGGTAAACAATAGCTCTTGGAGTCTGCTGAGCGCCACATAAGCCTACCGCTATACTTCACAAATGTTGCACCAGCTGTTCTTTATAAGTAGGCTAATTAAGTGGCCCGGTCAACAAGTGCATGGAGGCAATAATTGAATGACTGATCAATCATAATGATGGGAGGGAACCGCTTTGCTGCATGGCGTTACTTTGACCAATTACCATCTGTAGCTCTTCAGGTTCAGATTCGTCTGTTTACATCTACTAAGACTGAATCGTACATTACAGCAGGTATAGCCTCTGATGTCCAACAGAGCGTCTCATAGGCTTAGTGTAGCGCTTTGTATTTTTAGAACACAAGGCTTTAGAACACCAAACCTGAGAACGTCAGTGTTTAGAACCCCTGGCTCTAGAACACCAGGTTTTAGAACAGCAGACTTTATAACACTGATCTTTAGAATATAAACCACTGAAAACAGCAGGGTTTACAGTTCCTGTCCGATGACATGCTCAGGATGATTTTTTGTTTTTTGTTTTAAGAACAAATCAAGATCCCGTTGTTCTTTCACGTGGCTGTTGACTGACCAGCAAGCACACAGCAAGGTGTGGAGGGTGTGGTTTGTTGGCAGAGACAGGCAGATAGAAGGTGTTAGATAAGACCATCCGTGGCCAGGGATTAGAGTAATCCTGTTCTGTAGCTGCAGATATCAGGGCACACATCACATTCCTGCACACTCAATGAGGAAGATGGAGGTCACTGCGCGCTGGGCTGTTCTGTTGTCGCTTTTTCTCTTCGCTCACGGTAAGTTTGTCCATCAGAGCTGTAGCTAAGACATGACCAGCAGAGCCTGTAGAGGAACTGGGATTGGCCCCTGTGGGCTCTACCAGTTTCTGCTTGTCTTTATGCTGTCACTGGTGCCCGATGCAGGTTGTTAGACGAGGTAATGCAGTTGTGTGGAAGGTTTGATAGGGGGAGGTCACCACTGTCAGGGCAACGCGGTGTTAAACGGGAAATGCTTACTCAAGTCTTGTTACATATCTGCATGTGTGGTGTAACTATGAGATTCCAAATACCGAGGCTTTTCACCTCGGCTACAGTGTTTTCTTTTCTTAGACTGGACTCTTGATTTACTATGGTCACACTCAACCACTTCTTCCCCCATGCTGTCAAGGACTGTCTGACTGGACCTGAGATCCCACACATCCTCTCTATAGACACCAGAGACTCTCCTTCCACATTAGATTGACTTATTTGTACGTGATAAAGTGAAGACTTCTAATTTAAGTCTGCGTGTCCTTCCTCTCTTACCATCTGTGCTTACTCTTTCGATCTCCTTCTCTTTTGGCTTCTGCATGGGCATAGTCCTAATTGGAGTTCACACGCAAGAGGTAAGTGCTTCACCCTAGTTTCCCTGAGGTGAATTGAGACACAGAACCGACAGGCTTTGGCAGGGGTTTCACAGTGGCTTACCGTGATCCCGTGTCCTGTTCCATGTGCCAGCGTAGCATGGCTAGTCCTGTGGCCTAGCAAGAGTTTGCTAGCCATTGAAGGAGGAAGATGAAAGCCCGCACCTCCCCACCACTCACACACTGGAAAAAAACAGCATCGTGCCTTTAGCTCGCTGAGTTATTGCGTGCTCTTTCTGCATGGAAGACGTGTGTCCTGATCTTCTCGCCCCCCCCCCCCCAGGAGGAGGAGGTGCAGGAGGAGGTGCAGGAGGAGGTGCAGGAGGAGGAGCAGGAGGAGGAGGAGCAGCAGGAGGTGGTTCAGACCTGGACGGGGACGGGCACGGTGAAAGCTTGCACTTGTGACTGTGAAGGGGGGGACTCTCCCACGGGGACACCCCCTGCCGTGTCACCTGTTCTGGCAACCGTGCTGGCCCCCTCTTCCCCCCTGGGGAGCCCGCTGGACTGCATGCCAGGTGAGGACACTGAGCCCTCCCTGCTGGGCCTGCCCACTGCTAACAATGTCACCGCTAATGTAATCACTGCTAGTCTCGCTGCTAATGTAGTCACCACAAAGTCGTCACTGCTACAGTATTCAATGCTCGTAGTCTCACTGGCACTGCTAATGTCGTCAATTCTTGTCTCACTGCTAATGTACTAAATGCTCGTCTCAAAAGTGCTCCACGAGCAGCCACACACAAACTCTCCAGTCCTTACCTGTGTTTAGCAAGCTGACTTACAGGATGCAGTGCAGGGCAGCGAGGGATATGCTTGTCATAAGCTGAGGCAGGATCAGAGGGATAACACTCATCTTTTCCTCCTGGACGTAATGTTAGGTCGCCTGCTGCACCTGCTCAAACTTTGAAATGCAGTCGGAAGTTGTGCTGCAGTAGTTCTGTCCTATAAAGAACCATTGTGTAGTGTGAAAACTGTGAACAACAATGGAAGTGGGCCAACTCGAGTGCTTTCCGGATGTTTGCGCAATTGTCAGTGGGCATAAGAGCATTTTGAAGTTGTGGATGGTTGTGTGTGAGAGAACGATGACC
Source organism: Hypomesus nipponensis (assembly GCF_054491055.1). Taxonomy (NCBI): domain Eukaryota; kingdom Metazoa; phylum Chordata; class Actinopteri; order Osmeriformes; family Osmeridae; genus Hypomesus; species Hypomesus nipponensis. Next base: position 6,198,178 of record NC_140376.1, on the reverse strand, counting down.
CCTGGAAAAGCCCCTGCTGGCTGCGAGGAAGATTGCTGACAGATTCCCGCTGTGCCCCTCTGCTTAATTGTGGATGCAGCTATCACCGTGGTGATCCATGGCCAGCCCGGTCCATCAGCCAACCTGGACTTTGGATTTAATTTAAATGACAAATGGGAGGTTATACATCGAACCTCACTGCATTCTGAAATGTGAGTGTGTCTGTATAAGGCTTCCCGAGCAGGGAGAAGAAAAGGAAAAGAGGGAAAGAAAGTGTTAAAGATGAGAGAGAGAGAGAGAGAGAGAGAGAGAGAGAGAGAGAGGCATATGCTGGATGGTGTTAGATAATCCCATTACTAGCAAAGCAATGTGATGAGCAGATTAAGTGGCCTGAAATAGGGCATGTCCTTCACCTAAAACAAGGAGGGTACTGGGCACACCAGCCCACGTGAGGCTGTGATGCCCCAACGCTCACCCGGCCACAAAACGGCCGGCCACAACACGCAAGCCCAAGGCAACGCAGTTGGCCCTCTTCAGAAGGGCAATTGAAATTGAATTCTGAAATTGAAATGTCAATTATTTAATTGACAATTTGGGTTTGTCCACAGTCAGTATCACGTCTAAACTTGGCCAGGGTTGGGTAACCAGGCCTTGCCACTAACTACTGAACCAACTTGGTGAAATGTAATATTCTACCATATCAGATTAGTTTGGGGGGAAAGGACTGACTTGAAACAGGTCATGATTTGTTTTTTGGGGGGAGTGGACTGAATTGAAACAGGTCATGATTCGTTTTTGGGGGGGGAAAGGACTGAATTGAAACAGGTCATGATTTGTTTTTTGGGGGGAGAGGACTGAATTGAAACAGGTCATGATTTGAGGAATCCAGCTGATGTTTTTGGTTCCTGTTCTGTGCAGAGTGTCCCTACCACAGGCCCCTGGGCTTCGAGGCCGGTTCCTTAACAGACGAGCAGATCACATGCTCCAACGGTGACCAGTACATCGGCTGGTACTCCTCCTGGACCCCTGGCAAGGCCCGGCTCAACAACCAGGGCTTCGGGTCAGTCCACCTCAGCGTCAACACGTTTTGCTTTAAGATGCTTTATGTGGCATGCTGAACCATGCTGATGGACGGGACTGTGTTCCCATCCTCTCTCAGGTGTACCTGGCTGTCCAAGGTCAACGACAACAACCAGTGGATCCAGATAGATCTGAGGGAGGTGGGTGTGGTGTCCGGCATCATCACCCAGGGCCGCTGTGATGCGGACGAGTGGGTGACCAAGTACAGCGTCCAGTACCGAACCCTGGAGAACCTCAACTGGATCTACTACAAGGACCAGACTGGCAACAACAGGGTAAGGGAAGACAAAGACAAGGTTTGAGATGTACGAGAAGAACTCACCAGAGGAGATTGGGACCTGCCTAGCCCTGATGCTGCCGTTCTGTAGGGATTCACCCTAATTCAGCACGCCAGATTCAAATGATGAGCTGGTTGACAAGCTCCAGCATGTTTGTTACAACTGGGGTTGGTGGGAAAAGCAACAGAAGGGTAGACCTCCAAGTGCAGGGTTGATCAACCTGGGACAGCCAGTCCTGTAGATGCCATAAAAAGGCTATCGAGTTCAAATCTTTGTTTCCTATGGATGTCATAGAAGTCAATCTCCCAGGGGAGGTAGAACTCCTCGTGGTTCAGTGTCTCTGCAGCCTCAGACCATGACAGGTTCTTCTCCCCCCCCCCCCCTTTAGGTCTTCTACGGCAACTCGGACCGCTCCTCGTCCGTGCAGAACCTGCTGCGCCCGCCCATCATCGCCCGCTACGTCCGTCTGCTGCCGCTGGGCTGGCACACCCGCATCGCCCTGAGGATGGAGCTGCTGATGTGCATGAATAAGTGCACGGTCTGAACGGTCGTACGGTTCTGAAAAAGTGTTCACCTGGCCCGCTTCACCCCCCCCCCTCCCCCCTCCCCCCTGCCACCCCCCTGCCACCCCCCCACCCCCCTGCCACCTCCCACACACTTGCCAAAGGGGGACACCGGCCCCCCAGCACTGTTCAGATCCAGTGTGGGAGACCTCAGACGTCCCTTCTGCTTGTTCCTCTTGTGTCCTCGTGGGACTAATGGTGTGTTTTTCTTCAGATGATTTTGATGTTATCTTCTGTACATTTGTATTCCCCCCCCCCCCCCCAAAAAAAATATATGTACACTTGACAGACTGGATGTCATGTAATGCTCTGCACTTCCTGTGTCTGCTTGTGAATCAGCATGGCTGACTGAATTAACTGTGGGGTATCCTGTTACAGTAGAAACACTGCTGCACTGAATTCCTCTCCACAGTGGGGCCTCCTGCTCCCGACCCTTTAATTCTAGAAACACATTGTATAATCTGAGCATTCATCAAAGCCACAGGGGGTCAACCAGACAAATGCAATGTCGTCTATCGTGAAAAGATACAGTTTCAATGCATTGATAAGTTGGCAAACAAAGGGAAACGTACACAACTGACGGTTGATTTGTTTTATTTGACATGTTATTCACTGTAAACAATGTAAACATTACTATTCTATAGGAGTCTTCCTGGTGGTGCTGTTCCCGTGGAAACCCTTTTAGGAACAAAAGCTGATAAAACTTTAACTATGCTACCAATTCATGTCTGTAATAAAAGCACAAACATAGGACTTTGTTTCATACAGTGAATTAACGTTTTCAGTAATAAATATCACCAAAAAATAATCAGACATTGGTATTAATATAATACACTGTGTTCTTGTCTCAACAACGACAACTAAGCATCAAAAGAAAACAAAAATAAGTACAGTATTGTGTGGAGTAGAAAGTGTTTTACAGTCCATACCTGGAATAGACAACACACTACGATACACAAGTCAGAGTCACCTGTGCTCTGACTCTGGGCTTTGACTTTGACTGGGAAATGACAACGTACAGTAGGGAAGAGGAGTTCAAACTGAGTAAGGGTTCTTTCTCGTTTCTGACCACGACAGTTCTTTGTAAAGTGCAACGTTCAAGTTCAGCCAGACTACCGGGCATGGCGTTTCTCCCTCGGAAAACCACACGAAAACATGTCATGGAACCTTAAGATGTGCTGCAACATTAGACGTGTAGGAAGAGGTTTGATCTGTGCTGAACCACCTCACTCAGAGCTATGAGCTACAGGCGGTAATTTACTCTAAGCTGACATACACAGCACAGCACAGCACAAGCCAAGGTCTGTCCTCGGCCACAAATGAAATGATTGAATTATTAAAAATTCTTATATCGTTTTACATAAAAAATGAACTACCTTATAAACTTAAGTTTGGTTGAATAACATGTACTGACAATAGAATAAGGAAGTCTAGAGAACCGTTTTTCCTAATGAAGCCTCTTACTTTCATTATTAACTTGTTTGAAAGATATTCACAATCTGCTCCTATACATTTTAGTACCAATAGTCTAAATGTAGTCTTAGTTCAACCTTACGACATTAAACCTAGTATACGCTTTTCTCTCAATGTATTTTACAATAGCTATTGTTAAAGTCATAACCTTGCATTTTCAACTTTTGTTAGTATTATTGTGGTAGTGCAACCATGACAACAGCATTTTACAGACAACAATGCGCTCCTGGTGATAATCAAAGCTGGAGTGGAGAGGCTTTTAACCTGCAAGTTATGATGATTATAATTATACTTCAGAACACTTCAATAGACAGTTTACTGGAATAGATCACAATGCCTTGTGCATAATGTACTTAACCTGAATATAACAAAGTTAAATGCTAAATTTTATTTGAATATCGTTATTACAAAGCTCCATACTATCCTTACTATGCTTCCCGTGTCAAGTTCTGGTGTATTTTATTACGTGCAGTTCTTTCTTATATCCTGCAGGGGGCGGCGTTGGAGATTCTATCAAATATCAAGTTCTTCTGCCGGTATTGCATTATTCTTTTAAAGCACATGCAAAACACAAGTTTTGATTGTCAACTCACATAAAATAAAGCAATGGATTTAAAAGAGAATTGAAAAATGGTGACAATGATCACGTGAGCTGCATGTTAACATCTCTAACCAGTGTGACTTGGGCCAACTGGAGGCAGGTGGCCCAGATCATACAAGAACAGGTATTGAAAACGCAGTAAAAAGTAATAAGACATGACAGACCAACAATGAATAAACTCTTAACTTAATCAGTCAGACAACTTTAGATAATCTTAAGGAAATGTATGTAAATACTACGCGATACCATGTAATATATACTTATTGAGTATAAACTAAAACTCTTACATTTAAATAGCCGGAACTCTTACATCTTAAATAGCCATATATATATTGATATATATTATTCATTTATATATTTGTAATTTATAACAAAAAATTATATTCAGCATTACCCTAGATAATATTACAAATTCTATCAAACATGGAAGCTTTGAAAAGAAATAAAATGAAAAAATAAATGCAGGACGTATCCTACACTGTGGGGCTGGTGGGGGTGAGTGTGAGGTGTGGCAGTAGGGGTCTGCCAGGGGCAGAAAGTGGGGCGTGGGTGGGGGATGAGTGGGTGGGTAGGGTGAAGCACTACAGTGCAGTCTCTTTCAGGTCATTGAGGTTTGGCATCCGCGAGCGGGAGGCTCGTCCGAAGCCGTGCCCGTTTTGCCCTCCCTTGCCACCCATTTGTTCTGGGTAGGGGTTCCCCTCCGCCCGGCTCAGGGCTGACGCATGCCAGCTGGACTCCAGCTGTCCTGGCAGGGGGTAGGCCGCCTGCCGGCTCTTCAGCTGGGGGGTGCTGAGTCCCGGGTGGCCCCGGCCATCGCTGAAGCCGCCTTTAGCAGAGGCCGGGTTGGGGAGAGGCTGGAAGCGCATGTCAGACGGGGTGGTCTGGTTGGAGGACGAGGAGGAGAGGTGCAGGAGCTTGCGCAGAGACTTGAGGGGCTGGCTCTGGATGAGAAAATACACACGTGCAAAAGGTTGAGTTTACAGATTGTACAACAGTATGAATGGATCAGTGTTGTATGACAAGACTCGATAGGCTCCCAGGTTTAATTATCAACGTTCAAGAGAAAACAAGACAACCTAGTCAACACAACATTGTACCTGAGAATGAGAATCTGTCAGTTTTTCTGGAAGCCAGTCGTCCCGGTCTCTCTCCCGCTCCTGGTCTCTGTCACGGCTCTTGTCCCGATCGCGGCTCTTGTCCCGATCGCGGCTCTTGTCCCGATCGCGGCTCTTGTCCCGATCGCGGCTTTTATCGCGATCGCGGCTTTTATCGCGATCCCGACTTTTATCACGATCGCGGCTCTTTTCCCGATCATGGCTCTTATCTCGATCGCGGCTCTTGTCTCGGTTCTTGTGGCGGCTGCTATGGCCAGAGGACCTGGACGACTTCTGTACGACCATGTGATCTACTCCGTCACTGGGGACCTGCGGGGAACATAGAGGGTCAAGGAATTGGTTACACACGTCCCTACAATGTCTTACTAACCCTAACACTACACCACCCTGCCACCAGCACCCTCCAGACATGCACGTCAGAACACAACCCTGGCTCACAGACAAGAGGAGGTCAAAGCCCTGGGTCCTGATATAATGACACGGGGGTGTGGGGGGATTCGAACCTTCGAATCGCGTGATCTGGGACAGTCTGATTGATGGATATATCTGTCACAGCCCCTGTTCATACTGCCCACTCTCAGCTTCTTATGAAACCATTGTGCAAGTCCGGCCTGAAATCATTTAGATGGACCATTGGCAGGGTAAATCTCCCCTCGCATTGAGGCGAAGAACGGATATTCTTCTGAATAGAAAAGGCAGATGAATAGAACTCTCCAGACGCTTATTACACATCTGTCTTTCTTTTCAGGGTCATTGTGATTGGCGGAGGCAGAAAGACGGCTGAACACTCAGCATTATAAAAGGTGCAGAGTCTACAGAGCTAATTAAAAAGTGGCCTTTCATTCTTTTCCTCCTCTCCGGTTTATGAGTCGTCTCTGTGATATCCGGTCATTACTGCACCGGTCTTCCTAGCGAGGTGTGACACACGGCCAGATATTAATCTGGGTTCGGAGCTCGAACCAGACAGCAGAGCCCTAGGGTGTGTCATCACCACCAGACCCCGACGGCTGCCGTTTCCTGGTCTCTCTGTGGGACTGAGGGTGTTCAGAGTTGCAGCGGACGTTTTTGTGTCGTGCTGTGTGTGAAAAAAAAAAAAATAGGTTTTCCCGAAAGGTTGAAACAATACTTTTAAAAAAAGGTTAAAAAAAAAAAAAAAAAAAAAGAATTACGTTTTTTTTTTTTTTCGTCTATTCTCCTTCCCATCCATAAGGCAGCTTGGTGGGCTATTAAGCGCCCTGTCCTAATACCCCTCCCTTCAATTATCAGGCCCAGGCTGGGACAGGTCACCATTCACCAACACGATACTATAACATCCTTAAACACTACATGAGATGCTTGGTAAAAAAACAAAAACAAAAAAACAACCTGTCCCACAGTTACAGTGGCATAACTACCCATGTGAGGTACCACAGTAGTCTCACCCATTCAGATGCCTGATGGACCAGGTTGGTTCTACTTTTCTACATAAGCAATCATCACAAAAGAGCACCTTTCAATGAGAGGTTGGAGAAAAAAACAAACAAAAAACAAACAAGCGATGGGTTGATTAACGCTGTTAGTGGCATGCGATGATAGGAGTCTGGGTTAGCTGAGAGAGGAGGGCGGTACTGTACTGTGAGCAGGAGGGCTATACCATGGGGGAAGACACTACGGGGAGCAGCCTCACACTGGGGCTACGCTTTACGCTAGGCTTTGAGTTAAACAGAGGGAATAGACAAGTCTTGATGATGGGCGTCCGTCCATCCGGGAGCGCCGTCTGCAAGGCAAGAGGCACATGACGCTGGTGGAAGACAGGGAGACTTGATACAGGTCAACAACAACAACAACAACAACAACAACACGTCAACAACAAGAACGACATTGGCAACGTATGACTGTTTTGTCACATGATCACACAACAGAAATGTTCACTGCCAAGAGGCCGACAGACAGGGCTGGCTACTTTTTCATGGAGACACACACACACACAAGGCTATGACGCGTCGCAGCCCCCCCGGGGTACGATGCTTGTTACCCTGATGTCCCTGATGCGTAGAGAAGGTGCCGGGGACCACACGGAGGGAGGAGGAGGAAGAGGGTGTGTGGGAGGGGGGGGGAGACCAAACCCACCGTTTGGGACTTTTTCTTTTTCTTCTTTATTCCTCTGAAGAAGCCCTGCTTCTCCTTCTCCTTGGAGGGCTCGACAGGGTTCATCATCACCGTCTCGGGTCCTGCCCTGCATAGACACAACCGGCAGTGTTTAGAATGTGCGTGTTTTTGTCAGGGTCATGACTTCATGAGTAGGGGGTGTGTGTGTGTACTCTCCTTAGGTCATGATGGCGCGTGTTGCTCGTCGGGATAACGGGAGTTGAACAACAGTTGGTCGAACCTCGACCTCGGCCCGGGAGTACTCACCAGGGGTCAAAGGCCGGCTGGCGCTTGGAGTGGTTGGTGCCACCGTCCCCCGCCACCCCCGAGCCCCTGCTCTGGCCACCGCCTTCGTGGAAGTTGTCTGGCCGAGGAGAGGGCACTGTGAGACAGCAGGCGGGCACACCATCACAAACTCACATCCCCGCTCCGGTATGACAGATTGGGGAGGCGAGGAGATGAGCGGTGGGGGGTCCATCGCTCGGGCGACGGGGTGACAGGGGTTGAGGATGACGGGGTGACAGGGGGTGAGGATGACGGGGTGACAGGGTAGGGGGAGGGGGGGACGGAGGAGGTGAGGCGCGGGGGGGGGGGGGGGGGGGGGTCTGACCTCGGTAGAAGCTGCCCACCCTCCTGGGCATGGACTCGCTGTAGATGATGCGGTTCTCCTTCGACGAGCCGCCGTCCTCGCCATGCTGCTCGTGGTACATGCCCACCTGGGAGGAGGGGGACAGGGGGGGAGTCAGACAGGGGGAGGCCCGCTCTCAACCATCTGAAAAGACTCCATCACTCCAGCTAGCGACCAGTGAAGCTACAAACGAGAGCTGAACGAGAGAGTGTGCTTTGAGACTGCGAGAGAAACCAGGGGAGAGAACAGAGGAGATGGCGGACTGGAACACATGACTGTGACCCCGAGTGTGTTGATTGGTGGTCGCCCAGTGCCACAATCCAGCTTTTAGTGGAGCCTGACCGCGCAGAGGCATGAGTCACACAGACAGCCTTCAGTTAAACCTCTTTACCTTCCTCCGAGGAGCCGGTCTACATATAAAGGAGAGCTAGAGCCTTCTGCAGGGTGAAGCAAAGCACAGGGAGGCGTGTGACGCACGGAAAGAAGAGAGCGGGGGGACAGAGAGAGAGAGAGAGAGAGAGAGAGACACAGAGAGAGAGAGAGACACAGAGAGAGAGACACAGAGAGAGAGAGACACACAGAGAGAGAAAGAAAGAAACAGAGAGAGATAGAGAGAGACACAGAGAGAGAAAGAAAGAAACAGAGAGAGACAGAGAGAGACACAGAGAGAAAAGAGACAGAGAGAGACACAGAGAGAGAGAGAGAGAGAGAGAGAGAGAGAGAGAGACAGAGAGAGACACAGAGAGAGAGAGAGAGAAAGACACACACAGAGAGAAAAGAGACACAGAGACACAGAGAGAGAGAGAGAGAGAGAGAGAGAGAGAGAGAGAGAGAGAGAGAGAGAGAGACAGAGAGACAGAGAGAGAGACACAGAGACACAGAGAGAGAGAGAGAGAGAGAGAGAGAGAGAGAGAGACAGAGAGACAGAGAGAGAGACACAGAGACACAGAGAGAGAGAGAGAGAGGCAGAAAAAGCTGGACAGGGTGCTTGAGACAAACAAGAAAGCCAGATACAGGGAGAGAAGAGAGAGAGTCAGACGGAGAGAGAGAGACGGAGAGAGACGGGGAGAGAGAGAGTGTGTTGGGGGGGGGCTGGAGGTGGGGAGCAGGCACCTCGCTCTTTTGTCGCTGTATGTGAAAGGAGGCCGTGTTGTCCCGGGTGGAGTCTCTAATCGGGGGCCGGCCGTGGCTCCCCTCTTTGGGCCCCTGCTCGCTCTGCTGACGGAGAGAGATAATGGTGGAGGGATAGGAAAGGAGGAGATGGAGACAGGGAGATGGAGGGAAGGCGAGATGGAAAAATGAGACAGTAGGGGGAGGTGGATGGACAGAAATGGAAGGGACGGAGATGGAAGAGACACAGGAGAAGAGATAGTGATGGAGAGAGAGAAAAAGGGAGAGATAGAAAGGAGGGAAAGATATATGAGATCGAGATAGACAGGCAGGGACAGGTGAGGTAGAGCGCATACACATATATACACACACTATAGATACACGAGTCCTCACATTAAGAGCCACACATAGGACTGACAGCAGCATGTACTTGCCTCAGAGCCCTATGAACCTAAACGGAGCCATTCTAGTCAAGCAACACAATGTGGAGGGTGAATGAAATAGATGTTGTTTGTGTGCTGTTTTACTAATAGTCTGCCTGCAGAAAGTGACATATCAGGGTGTTGTAAACTCTCAGCAGTCTGTCCGTCACTCGTTAAACAGTACGTGCGACAGTTGTAATTAAAAGCAAGGCAAACCACAAGGAATCTATAACTCATTGCGAAGGAACCTGTATTGATTGGCATAGGTGAGGGAGGGGCGGGATGGTTGAGGGAAGGGGGAGGGGGGGTTGGGTAAGGTAAGGGAGGCTGGTGAGGGGTGTGTGTCGTGAGGGGAGGCGGTTGGTGGTCTCCAGAGAGGCCCCCCGTGGGCGACCGCCCGGCGCGGACGACTGACCCTGCTCAGGTCCTCCTCCCGGGAGGAGCCCCCGGAGTGGCGGGGCAGCGTGCGGTGCTGCAGCTGGGGGGAGAGCATCTGCAGGCTGCTGGTCCGGGCCGGCATGCCCTGGCCCACTGCCAGCCCCACCTCGTTCCCGTGAGTCCTCTGCCTCTCCCGCCTCACGTACATGGAGTGGCGGTGCGGCCGCTGCTGCGAGGAGAACGGCGAGGCGTAGCCCAGGCCGTAGGCCAGGGCGTCGTGGGGGGCGGCCAGGGCGTGGCCGTGCCCGCCTCCCCCGGCCTCCTCGGGCGCCTCCTCGGAGGCCTTGTGGCGGGAGGAGGCGCGGCGGGACGAGGAGTCCAGGGTGTTGCTGTCTCGCTCCGGGCGCGTGCCGCCGCCCCGCCCCGCCGGGCTGTGGCCCTGGCGGTCGCCGTGGCGCCCCGCCGGGCTGCCCGGGGCGTTGAGGTCCAGGCAGCTGGTGGGGAAGTAGCGCGACGGCGCCTCGTCCCCCAGCAGCCGCGGCTCGCTCAGGTTGCCCACGGACTTGGCGTCGCTGAGCGTGCCGTGGCTCTTGGACAGGTTCAGGTAGGCGGGGCTCTTGGTGGAGGAGGGGCCGTGGGAGGAGTCCGGGTAGCCGTGGCGCCCGTGCTTGTCGCCGGACTGCAGCGTGTTGTTCTTGCCCTCCGCCATCGACGAGTGGCGGCTCTGCTGCGGCCGCGAGTTGGACTTGAGGTACTTGGCCCCGGGGCCGTCGGCGCCCTTGGGCCCCGGGCTGAAGTCAAAGTCCCCCCCGCCCCCCGCGGCGTGAACCTCCTTGGGGCTGAGCAGGTGCGGCAGGTTGTTGTTGGCCAGGTCTTTGCCGCAGGAGGCCGAGCGGTTGAGGGGCTGCGGCGGGTAGTTCTTGGGGTGCAGGGTGGGGCTGAGGCTGGCCGGCACGTTGCCGTTGAGGCAGCCCTCGGGGCTGGGCTGGAGGTCCTCGTGTCGGGGCAGGCTGGAGCAGTCCCTGCTGCTGGAGCGGGGGTGGCCCGAGCTCTTCCCCCCGCCGTGGCTTCTGGGGGGAGGGAGAGAGGGGAGGAGGGAGTAGGGAGGAGAGAAGAGAAGGGAGAGGAGGAAGGGAGGGAGGGAGGGAAGAGAGGAGGGGCGGGGAAGATATAGAGCATGTTGATCTGGATGATTGGTTGTGTTTTCTGGTGTTTGCTCCTCACGTTCCATTCTGACAAGACTTTTTTATTTTATTTCTTACATTACATCCATCTCCTAGTTTCCCAGCCTACCTGCCACATTCTGTCCCTAAAACCTTGCACCCCCCCCCTCCCTCCCCTCCCCCCTCCCCCTCCCTCCCCTCCCCCCTTCACCCGGTCGTGGTGCCGTCCCCCTGCGTGCAGTGCTCCCCCCTGACCTGCTGGGGGCCACGTTGTCCCCGTGGTGAGGTTTCCTCTTGGAGGAGCGGGCGGGCGTGGGCGTGGAGGGGGCGGGGCGCTCCAGCAGGCGCTGGGACTGGAAGGCCTGGTGGTTCAGACTCTGCTCCGTCAGGAAGCGCTCCGTCGGACTCAGCAGCAGCAGGTTCTTACACACACACACATTCATACACACACACACACACATTTATACACACATTCATACACACACACAGTCATATCCAAGTACGCGCACACACCCGGATACACACAAAGATGCATACAAACATTTGCATACATGCATGCACACACACACACACACACACGGACACAAACATTCGGACACAAACACACAAACATTTATATTAGAACCAGCCTTCCATAGAAACATCCCCCTCGCCCTGCTAACGCATCATCATCAGTCATCATCATTATCATAAAAAATCAACGCTTCATTGTTCCGAACAGAATAAAAAAATATTCCGCCGACATTTCAGATGTGTCACTTTGTCTTGGCATGTCTCTGTTCTTCCACGCTTCTGGGCTGGAGAAGGCGTGAAGTGACTCATGAGAGAAAGAAGCTTCTTTTGTCAGACAAAAAATCAAACCACAATCGGAAACATATGTATATTTAGCTCGGTCTTTCAACACGCATCAACTCCGCTTCAGAGAGACACTCTGTCAAGTGTCTGGATGTCGCGCGCCTGTTTCGGGGTCTCCTCCTCCGAGAGATCTGGGAGGTGGTCTTGATGAGGCATGTCCTTTTCCCTACCACTCCCACCTGACATTATGAGAGTGAAGTGGCTTCAGCCCTCAGTGGCGTTTTACTCTTTGTTGGCGTGACCTCCCTGAGCTCGTCGCTGTGATTACAGAGGCTAGATGGTGGCGTTCACTGTGGGCGAGTGAGACCTCCGGCCCCCACCCCCGTGTTGGGCAAGCCACATGGCTACATTATCGACGGGCAGCAGGGAGACGACTACACCGAGGAATCCGAAGCGGAGGACGTGAGGAGGAGAAACAAAATCGAACGCCACCGACGTTCTCAAATATCAAACCCCATTGGAAACATTTGACAGAAAGCTAGACAAATAAATGAATAAAACAAAAAAAACAAAAAACACAGAGAGCTGATTAATAACGTGGGAGAGGAACTTGTGTGGCCTTGCACAAGTACATGCTGAGATCCTGTGATGAATTCAAAATGGATTAGCACTTTTTGTTAGCAGTGAGTCATCGCCCACAGGAAAAAAGCACAAGTGCACAAGCACTGCCCACCAGCCTGACATGAGCCTGTGTTTACAAGCTGACAGAAGCAAAAGGCAGAACAGGAACAGAGGCAGAGTACGACAGCCAGTTATGCTTTGTGAACAGGTGACACAGGTACGCACAGCACACAAACACAGGAGGACATAGGGACAAGGGACTGAAACATGTGTCGAAATACTGCGCGGAATATCGTCGATGGTTTGAGTGTTTTTTTTCGTTTCTGGGCTGGACTCCCTCCTCAGGTTCACACGACTCACCAGTAGCTGACCCCTGACCCTTGACCCCTACCTTCATAAGGTCGAGCAGCGCTCCACTAATGATGCCCAGGTACCTCCTCTCCAGGGTCTGCGGGTGGTTCACGGCAGGAAACTGTAACGCACACACACAAGGAACGTCCAGGTCATGGAACACAACCACAACCACACAGTCATGTCCCCCTCAACCCCACACAGTTACAGCCACGTGTATAGAACATTGGTTGGGGCGGGGGAGGTGAGTAGATAATTGGACTGCTTAACGCGTTGACAGCCTTGTCTGTCTGGGACTGATGCGAGAGGACAGACGATGACGGGTCGTCTGTGATCCCAGCCGTCAGTCGGCCCACCTGGGTTCCTGACGCCACAGGAGAGACAGGGCCAGAGAGAGACGTCCTCCCTCTGGGGACACCCTCCCCTGCTGGAGAGCAGCACACTCCGTCTGCTTCCCTGGGCCTGACGCGGGCCTGAGCCCCAGGCCCAGGCTGCAGAGGCATGCCGAGATGCGTCATTGAGGGTCAGGACTGGAACCACGTGTACCGTACGAGGTGCAGACCCGTCGGTGCGAAAGGAGTCGATCTATTGGTCGGAGAACCGACGACAGCAAACGGCAGCACCCAGAGGAATATCCTCGTCACCATCGCCATCTCTAGAACCTCGCCTCACACACACGCGCGCCACTGAGATGCGTGATGATGAGTCACTGGGATCCAATCAGTTCCACCACAGTCATGGCAGCCAGGAGAGGAGATGGGGAGGGCAGGGGAGGGCAGGGCAGAGCAGGGGAGGGATAGGAGAGAAGGGATGCAGGAAGAGAAAAAGACAGCAGGGAGAAAGAGAGATGGAGAGAGTATTCATGAGTTTGGGCGGATGGACGAGATGATGAAAGAGCAGAGCGAGAGAGAGAGAAAGGGTGGGGGGGGCAACAGAGGGAGAGAAGTGAGAAAGCAAAGAGAGAGGGGGATGGCTAATGAGGTAGAGGAAGAGACAGAAATAAAATCAGAGAGGACAGAGTGAGTGGGTGTGACCAGGAGGAAGTGCAGAAGGAGAGATAAAGAACAGGGGGGTGAGGAGGAAGGGAGGGAGGGAACGCGGGTGAGGAGGAGTGAGGGGTGGAGAGAGAGAGATAGAGAGAGGGAGCGTGGGTGTGGGGAAGTGAGGGATTGAGAGAGCGCACAAGTGAGGGGGAGCGAGGGAACAACAAAGAGGGAAATAAAGGCAATGGTAGAGAGGGTCAGAGAGGGAGAGGCAGAGAGAGAGAGAGAGAGAGAAGGGCAGGGGGGAGAGAGGGGGAGAGAGAGAGCGGAGGAGAGGGGGTTGAGAGAGAGAGCTGGAGAGGAAAAGGGAGAGAGAGAGAGAGAGAGGTGGGGCGACCTACCCTCAGCCCGTGGAAGCGAGGGTTGTTGTAGAACAGCTTCATCTGCTCAGGGGGCAGAGGGCCCAGGACCTTCTGGATGATGAAGAGCTGGTCGATCTCACTCTCTCCTGGGAACAGAGGCTGTCCGTCACTCAGCTCCCCCAAGATGCAGCCCACCGACCACATGTCCACTGCCTTCCCATAGGGGGCGCTGCAGAGTGAGCGACAGAGAGAGAGAGAGAGAGAGAGAGAGAGAGAGAGAGAGAGAGAGAGAGAGAGAGAGAGAGAGAGAGAGAGAGAGAGAGAGAGAGAGAGAGTCTCAGTACAGCCCCTTAAGACTGGGCCGGCTGGTTTTCTGGCTGGTTTCTGGCTGCAGATTTGTCTGGTTTCTGGCTATCAGACGTACCCTAGCAGCAGCTCTGGAGAGCGGTACCATCTCGTCGCCACGTACTCAGTGTAGTTGGCATCGTTCCCCTCAGAGAGATTGCGGGCAAAGCCTGGACAAACAAGAGCCAAAACAGGAAATAAGAAAAGCAGGTAGGCTGTGACAGCAGTTCCACCTGACCAATCAGATGGCGAGGGACACAGATTGTAGTGCTGGGTCTGTTACTAGATGGAGAGAGCCGTATGGCAGGCTTGACATGATGTTGCCAGTCTGGCATGAGAGACAAGGACCTGCTGTGGTTCACACACACACACACACACACACACACACATAAACACACAAATAGGCATACACACATATGCCTACACACACACACACACACGCACACTCACATAAATACAAACACACACTAATAGCAGTGAGGGAGAGAGGTGTGTGTTGATAGGAATGTTGACTTGCAGTAATTAAATGACAACATAAAACTCTTCAGCATAGCAGCCGGTTAATCAGGAAGGAGAGCTCTCAGGAGTCCGGAATGAAACTGAGCTGGCACAATCTGGAGCTCTTGTCTGACAGTCTGTCTGTCTGTCTGTCTCACTGCCTGTGTGACTGACTGTCTGTCTGTCTCACTGCCTGTCTGACTGACTGGCTGTCTGTCTGTCTCACTGCCTGCCTGTCTGTCTGTCTGTCCGTCTGTCTCACTGCCTGTCTGACTGACTGGCTGACTGTGACAGCGATGCTCACCAAAATCACACAGCTTCAACACGTCATCAGCGCTGATGAGCAGGTTCTCTGGCTTGATATCTGAAGAGAGAGAGAGAGAGAGGGAGAGGGAGAGAGAGAATGGGGATAGAGAAGAGGGGGTCACCTCAGGACACAGCTGGCAGGGGGTGGCATCAAATCAACCAGCACAAAAACACATCTCCCTGTCACCTGTTGTGTTTGTGTCTCACAAGCAGGCCCAAACAACAGCAGCTCAGATGAACAGAGATGTTCCCCCGGAACAGACACCCCCTAATTAACCACAGCGTTCCGTCAGGTCAGACAGCATCCACCATGAAAACAACCCATCATAATATTGTCATTTCTGTCTGGGGGGAAAAAACATCTTATATGCCGTCTGGACTCTTGCTCTGCTCCCTGACATGTGCCAAAGCCCAGAAGCTCACGTCGTGTGGAACAGATTGACAGGGCACGAGACCGGATGAGTCTCCCTCACTAGTAAATGGAGGAGTGCCTAGACTCTTGTAGCAGACATGCTCTTGCTATACTGGGGTGGATGACAGCTGAGGGAATGCACCTCGGTGTGTGGAGTTGTTTCACGTGAGTCAACGTCCTGCTGCTACGACACAGTGCTGGTCTATGCGACGATGACGACAACAAAAAGGATTGGCGTGATGCTACGCCGATGTCTCACGCACGCAGCTCCTTACCCCTGTGAACAATGTCATTCTTATGGCACCAGTGAATTGCTTTGATGAGCTGGTTGATGTAGTTTCGCACTTTTTCCGGTGGCACGCCATTGGGTAACTCCTCCAGCAGCTCCAGCATGTTCTGAAAGAAAGAGGAAAAGCCAAACAGCCGAGATGAGGAAATTCCACCTGGACCTGATCTGAGGCTTGGGCCTGGGGGGGGGGGGAGGGGGTAGATACAGCTCAGTGGTGGAGCAATCGAATGCGGACCAAAGGGTAGCAGGCTCTAAATCTCTCCCCCCCCCCCCGTACATCCCCTTGGAAAAGAGTGAAAATAATGACTCAGTCGTGAGGGTTTAGGATGTTTGTGTTGTCGTGGAGGCTAGACTGCAGGGGTCGTCTGGGGGGAGCCTCACCTTCTCCACATACTCAAAGACCAGGTAGAGCTTCCCTCTCCGGCGGAAGGCCTCCTTCAGCTCCACGATGTTCTCCTGCTTGAGGGTGCGGAGCATCTTGAGCTCGCGCAGGGTGGTCTCCTTAACCTCCTCATTTTCTGCGGGGGGAGCACACACAGAGAGGCAGTGAGGGAGAGAGGGAGGCAGAGAGGCAGAGAGGGAGAGAGAGAGGGAGAAAGAGGCAGAGAGGCCGTGAGGGAGAGAGAGAGAGGCAGTGAGGGAGAGAGAGAGAGAGAGAGAGAGGGAGAGAGAGGCAGAGAGGCAGTGAGGGAGAGAGAGAGAGGCAGTGAGGGAGAGAGGGGCAGTGAGGAGACAGAGGCAGAGAAAGACTGGCAGACGTACAGGATGAAAAGAGCGAGGGAGAAACAGGCAGGAGTCCAAGAAAGCCAGACGAGAGAAGAGAGGGAGAGACAGACAGGCAATTAACAAAGAATAGGAGAGAGAGAGAGAGAGAGAGAGAGAGAGAGAGAGAGAGAGAGAGAGAGAGACAGACAGACAGACAGACAGACAGACAGACAGACAGACAGACAGACAGAGAGAGAGAGAGAGAGAGACAGGCACACATGAAAACTCGAAACATGGACGTGTACAGACAAGTAGGTGAACGCCTCAGTTTGGAGGACAATCTGGCTCCAGAACATTCAAACTGAATCTGGCAGCCAGAGACGGAACAGGGACAGTGAGTTTCATGAGAACAGAAATGAGAAGGCCCAATATCACAGGGCTTCTGACTGCAGACCAGAGTCTCCTACCTTCGCTGTCCTTGAACTTCTTAATGGCCACAATTTCATTCGTTTCCTGCAACACAAGTCAGACATGATAATTAGAGTCCAGCCCTGCAGCTCCAGAGGACTGCACACATATGTACACACACAAACACAAACACACACACACACACACACATAAAGAACCCCATTAGATCCCATGGTCTCCTCCCTACAATGGGGGACCAAAGATGCGAGCAGGTGTGCTGGCACGACCATGACTGCTCCCACAGTCACTGACCAACCACATGGCTGGAATGTTAGAAACAACTGACAAGATCCAAGACCGTAACCGCACATGGATGTGAGGGCCTGTAGCTGTGATCCCAGTGGCAGCTCTTCAGCATGGCCTCACTGGTTCCCTGGGGTCGTCTCTGGAGTCCGTGTAGGGGGTCCTGGAGACAGGATCATCCCTCTGGTGCTCTCTCTCTCTGCTGCTCGACACATGTCCTACTTAGACCTGCTGGAGCTGCCTGCTGGTCGCCAGCTCTGCTCCACTTTCCCCCTCAGACGGGCGGGCAGACAGGGGGGCAGACAGGCAGGCAGGCAGGCAGACAGACAGGCAGGCAGGCAGGCAGGCAGGCAGGCAGGCAGGCAGACAAGGGCATCGTGACAGCACCATGGAGCCCACCGAGCTAGTTTCCTCGCTAGCTAGCCTTCCTCTTGCTGCCCAGGGATCTGGCTGGGATGAGTCACTGTGTATCACAGCCACGAACAACACACCTACCACAGCTGAACTGAGGGATTCGGAGTGTGTGGAACAGGAGGCTGGGTGTGTGTGTGTGTGTGTGTGGGGGGGGGGGGGGGCGAAGTTAACCTGTGACGTTCAAGGTTAAATCTCGTTTACAGGCGCCTGTCGCGGGACCCAAATACACCGTGGCTGTGGTGAAACGTTGATTTTTTTTTCTTCCGTTCGTCTGTTTCCCGTTTGCCAGAGTAGCAATCCGCTGTCGCTGCCAGGGAGAGGAAAACCATGTAGGTGTGTTTGATAGCAGGCTGGTGCCAAGCCCCTGCAGTGATGCTCTGAAGGAGGCTAATTTAGGCGCTAAACCACTGCAGCTCCACTGCAAACGGAAAGGCTCGCACACAAACGCGGGCTCGACTAATGATGAGCCCGTGCAACAGGTGCTGTGCTTGATGTTGCTGGATGTCCTGTTCAAAGAGCGTGAAGTACACATGGCTGTCCTGGCTCCCTGGTTGTCTGGGAACCCTGCTCTGATACACCCATTAAGAAACAGCCGTAAACATGGTCTCTGACGGTCCTTTGGCTGACAGGATCTCCATCATGTGGATGTGCTATTGGTCCTCATTAGAGAAGCAGAGCATGTCAGAGGTTCTACCGGCATCGTGCTTTATTTGAAGCCTTTCCGGAAGTCTCCCGTGGGGCTGCATTGGAAGGCTCGTTTATCTGTAAGCTGCTACACGCTCAGGCCGGGTAGCAGAGCTGCGAGGCTGCAGGGAGAGATTCATTATAGAGACTCATCATTCATCATCGCCTCCTGAGGAGAGCCCAGTGAGGGGGCAGGCCACACCATTCTGCACTGAGCTGGGTCTAGCTCCTCTCCCTCCTGAGCTGGGTCTAGCTCCTCCCCCTTCTGAGCTGGGTCTAGCTCCTCCCCCTTCTGAGCTGGGTCTAGCTCCTCTCCCTCCTGAGCTGGGTCTAGCTCCTCTCCCTCCTGAGCTGGGTCTAGCTCCTCTCCCTCCTGAGCTGGGTCTAGCTCCTCTCCCTCCTGAGCTGGGTCTAGCTCCTTTCCCTTCTGAGCTGGGTCTAGCTCCTCCCCCTTCTGAGCTGGGTCTAGCTCTTCCCCCTCCTGAGCTGGGTCTAGCTCCTTCCCCCTTCTGAGCTGGGTCTAGCCCCTCCCCCTTCTGAGCTGGGTCTAGCTCTTCCCCCTTCTGAGCTGGGTCTAGCCCCTCCCCCTTCTGAGCTGGGTCTAGCTCCTCCCCCTTCTGAGCTGGGTCTAGCTCCTCCCCCTTCTGAGCTGGGTCTAGCTCCTCCCCCTTCTGAGCTGGGTCTAGCTCCTTTCCCTTCTGAGCTGGGTCTAGCTCCTTTCCCTTCTGAGCTGGGTCTAGCTCTTCCCCCTCCTGAGCTGGGTCTAGCTCTTCCCCCTTCTGAGCTGGGTCTAGCTCCTCTCCCTCCTGAGCTGGGTCTAGCTCCTTTCCCTTCTGAGCTGGGTCTAGCTCCTTTCCCTTCTGAGCTGGGTCTAGCTCCTCCCCCTTCTGAGCTGGGTCTAGCTCTTCCCCCTCCTGAGCTGGGTCTAGCTCTTCCCCCTTCTGAGCTGGGTCTAGCCCCTCCCCCTTCTGAGCTGGGTCTAGCTCCTCCCCCTTCTGAGCTGGGTCTAGCCCCTCCCCCTTCTGAGCTGGGTCTAGCTCTTCCCCCTTCTGAGCTGGGTCTAGCCCCTCCCCCTTCTGAGCTGGGTCTAGCTCCTCCCCCTTCTGAGCTGGGTCTAGCTCCTCCCCCTTCTGAGCTGGGTCTAGCTCCTCCCCCTTCTGAGCTGGGTCTAGCTCCTTTCCCTTCTGAGCTGGGTCTAGCTCCTTTCCCTTCTGAGCTGGGTCTAGCTCTTCCCCCTCCTGAGCTGGGTCTAGCTCTTCCCCCTTCTGAGCTGGGTCTAGCTCCTCTCCCTCCTGAGCTGGGTCTAGCTCCTTTCCCTTCTGAGCTGGGTCTAGCTCCTTTCCCTTCTGAGCTGGGTCTAGCTCCTCCCCCTTCTGAGCTGGGTCTAGCTCTTCCCCCTCCTGAGCTGGGTCTAGCTCCTCCCCCTTCTGAGCTGGGTCTAGCTCCTCCCCCTTCTGAGCTGGGTCTAGCTCCTCCCCCTTCTGAGCTGGGTCTAGCTCCTCCCCCTTCTGAGCTGGGTCTAGCTCCTTTCCCTTCTGAGCTGGGTCTAGCTCCTCCCCCTTCTGAGCTGGGTCTAGCTCCTCCCCCTTCTGAGCTGGGTCTAGCTCCTCCCCCTTCTGAGCTGGGTCTAGCTCCTTTCCCTTCTGAGCTGGGTCTAGCTCCTTTCCCTCCTGAGCTGGGTCTAGCTCCTCCCCCTCCTGAGCTGGGTCTAGCTCCTCCCCCTTCTGAGCTGGGTCTAGCTCCTCCCCCTTCTGAGCTGGGTCTAGCTCCTCCCCCTTCTGAGCTGGGTCTAGCTCTTCCCCCTTCTGAGCTGGGTCTAGCCCCTCCCCCTTCTGAGCTGGGTCTAGCTCCTCCCCCTTCTGAGCTGGGTCTAGCTCCTCCCCCTTCTGAGCTGGGTCTAGCTCCTTTCCCTTCTGAGCTGGGTCTAGCTCCTCCCCCTTCTGAGCTGGGTCTAGCCCCTCCCCCTTCTGAGCTGGGTCTAGCTCCTCCCCCTTCTGAGCTGGGTCTAGCTCCTTTTCCTCCTGAGCTGGGTCTAGCTCCTCCCCCTTCTGAGCTGGGTCTAGCTCCTTTCCCTCCTGAGCTGGGTCTAGCTCCTCCCCCTTCTGAGCTGGGTCTAGCTCCTTTCCCTCCTGAGCTGGGTCTAGCTCCTCCCCCTTCTGAGCTGGGTCTAGCTCCTCCCCCTTCTGAGCTGGGTCTAGCTCCTTTTCCTCCTGAGCTGGGTCTAGCTCCTCCCCCTTCTGAGCTGGGTCTAGCTCCTTTCCCTCCTGAGCTGGGTCTAGCTCCTCCCCCTTCTGAGCTGGGTCTAGCTCCTCCCCCTTCTGAGCTGGGTCTAGCTCCTTTTCCTCCTGAGCTGGGTCTAGCTCCTCCCCCTCCTGAGCTGGGTCTAGCTCCTTTTCCTCCTGAGCTGGGTCTAGCTCCTCCCCCTCCTGAGCTGGGTCTAGCTCCTTTCCCTCCTGAGCTGGGTCTAGCTCCTCCCCCTCCTGAGCTGGGTCTAGCTCCTCCCCCTTCTGAGCTGGGTCTAGCTCCTCCCCCTTCTGAGCTGGGTCTAGCTCCTCCCCCTTCTGAGCTGGGTCTAGCTCCTCCCCCTTCTGAGCTGGGTCTAGCTCCTCCCCCTTCTGAGCTGGGTCTAGCCCCTCCCCCTTCTGAGCTGGGTCTAGCTCCTCCCCCTTCTGAGCTGGGTCTAGCTCCTTTCCCTCCTGAGCTGGGTCTAGCTCCTCCCCCTTCTGAGCTGGGTCTAGCTCCTCCCCCTTCTGAGCTGGGTCTAGCTCCTTTCCCTCCTGAGCTGGGTCTAGCTCCTTTCCCTCCTGAGCTGGGTCGAGCTCCTCACCCTCCTGAGCTGGGTCTAGCTCCTTTCCCTCCTGAGCTGGGTCTAGCTCCTCCCCCTCCTGACCTGGGTTTAGTCTCACAGGCTGATTTAAATAACTCTTATATTGCTTTTTCTGAAACTAATGACCATGCCGGTGAACATGCACCCTCTCGGCATGCATGTACAAGACTGGCAGCAATTAAATCGCAGAGATAAAACTGGTCCAAAGGAAAATACCAAATTAGCACTGTCACGCAAGGCCTGTCGGCAGAATCAATATGGATGAGTTTGTGCCGAGTCATGCTTTATTCTGCGAGACCATTAAACCTTCCAATGCTGACATAACAAGGACTCTTGATGCGGTAGCGTGGGTGGTTAGCAACACACAGCCTGGGTAGCCTGATGATCAACATGGCAGGATGATCACTATTTTAGGGAGAGCTATTTTTCCATTGGTGGAAAACGACTCTGCAATGCCAGTTCAACAGCCATTATACCACAGGCTCAAATTAAACTTGCATGTTGCATGCACAAACGTATGTGCATGGTTTAGGAATGTTTATGCCGTGACAACCTTGAATGGAATTCCCTCTGTAGCAGAGCACGGGTTAGGTCAAAGTATGTGACATTCAGATGGGGTCACCATGGCAGGTTAATCCTGGCAGAACGAAGAGCTCTTCTTATTTCATTTGGAAAAGAAGCGACGTAAGCAAACCCAGTACAATTTCATTAATCCTTCATCCACACAAGTCAACTGTTTTGTCAGGATTAAACAATTGACCAAATGACACAAGCGACAATGTCATCAGAAGCAGGCCAACAAGATCCAGTTTTAGAACCATATTAGTTGAATCATTGCTGTCTCGCCCTGTACGATCATCCACACACACCTAGTCAAGGTAAGAACAGACAGAAAGGGAACTAACTGGTGAAAGAGGGGTGGACTACAGTCAGACTGTAGTCGGACCCAACAAGGAACCAGTGAAGAAACATCCCATAATAACAAATCTGTTGGGGGTACTATGGTGACCTGAGCCTGGTGAGAGCAGCTCTTTGTCCCCTCCAGAAGCTCTCTCCCTCCTCTCGACCGTTCTCCTTGCTGATTGGTTCATGCAGTGCTTCAGTGAAGGACCTTCACTTCAGTGACCTATTTAACACGATGTGCAAAAGTGACTTTTTCAGCCATGTCCCAGTTTCCGTACTGGGGGGGGTACAAAAATAACTGCTCCTTTCAAAAGGTGGCAGAGAGCTTGTTTCCCATTTCTTTTTTCACAGCAAAGTTTGTAGGCGTCCAGAGCAGTGATCTACCTGGCGGGTGGACTGTGGCTCTTAAGCTGCTCTCTCTCGGTCCAAATTGGTCTAAAGCATTAATGCGAAACCACTACTCCGCTCAGGAAACAACATTCTCAAAAACTAATTCAGACTGGCTGGCTGGCTGCTTCAATCGAGAGGCTGTGTAATACGTTACTTATTAGAATAGATAAGACTGATCTGTGATGAGAGGATCGCCGCCAGAAATCTAACCAATTTACGGTGCACTACAATGCAAACCTAAATAAAGCCAGCAACTTAATCTGCACAACAATCTACCGATGAAAACAGGATTCTGGAAGCTTACTGTATCCATGTAAATATAGCAGAGGTATAATCTGCAGAGTATATAAACTAACCTCATTCTACTAACTCAATAGACTGTGTACAATCAAATAGGCTCATTTAGCGCCCACAATTGACACTCGGCATGAATATACTGTCCAATGTTGTGTGTCGACAGCTAGCTACATTTATATTTTGTGACTGGAACTCCTCTTAACCTTGTAGGGTTAAGCCAAGGTCAGAGGTTAGATTGTGCATCATGCAAACCTGGGTTGCCAGGGAAAAACCCATTAACAGCCTAACTGATTAGAGTGCCAGAGTGAATTCCTCTGGAGGCGCTGCTGTGTGGCTAAGCAAATACCCACCGCCACGTCGCATTCTGTTACTTTTAGCTGCTTTCCCTTGTAGCGATGAAAATAGCCCGCCTGGTTTATTACAGCCCACACACACGCACGCATAATGAAGTCTGCAACAATGGAAACGGTCACTGTCGGCCGTATCGGAGGACGGCCCCGAATGGAACGTACCAGGCCGTGAACAGCCTTTTGTGCTGGGCGCGGAGAGGCCACGAGGTCGGGGCTCGTGTTTGACACAGAGAACGCAGACACTAACTGAGACATTGAGATGGGTTTAGCGCGTGAACGGCATCATCATAGCACATTAGGGGCAGCGGTTTCTTCTGGGAGAAGTGCCGTGTGCCCTGAGGGCAGAAGCTTGGCGGCGCTGAGACAACAGGTGCAGGAGGAAGGGCGAGCGGCCATTTGTGACAGTCAAATCGACAAGAACAGTATGTTACAGATGGCCTACTAAGGGGGACGTACAGAGGAATACGAACGTCTCGCAAGGAATCGAGAGCACTGTTCTGGACTACTCTTTGGAAGTCTTTCCACACATAGCATCTGTCGCATTGCTTCACACAGTCATTTCAACCTACTCATTTTACTGTAGATTAGGTTACTAAGTACTATATAGAAAAACATCAGACATCACATGGTGAGAACCCTGAGAAAGATACATACAGGTTATCTATCCACCAGATTAAAATCACACTGTAAATAGAGACCTTCAAACTTACTTTCAAACTCCCACAACAAAA
Source organism: Hypomesus nipponensis (assembly GCF_054491055.1). Classification (NCBI taxonomy): domain Eukaryota; kingdom Metazoa; phylum Chordata; class Actinopteri; order Osmeriformes; family Osmeridae; genus Hypomesus; species Hypomesus nipponensis. The sequence continues at coordinate 6,174,287 of NC_140376.1, read as the reverse complement.
GATTGCCTCTGCCTGTTTGGCCTCGGCAATTATTTACCTGAATGAGCAACCCACGCTAGGTCACAGAGAAGCCCTCCCATCGGAAGTGTCACCGATTTGACGCCTCATTGAGCACTCAGGTTGATTAAAAAAAGATGAACTGGGGCCTTCTAGCCCAAAGCTTCTCTAGACTCCAGGAAACACTCAGGTCTCACGATCGTAGGACGTGCTTTTCTCTCCGGTCTACCGAGATGGTATTTGCTCATTAGTTCACACGGTGTTGGAAACCTCAAACAAGTTGTTGCAACCAAAGTGGTCACTTCCAGACTATTGGCATGCAGGTTGTGATGAAAGTATATGCATGGGTGAGTCTGTTCACTGGAATAGAGCTTATTGGAAGGGAAAAAAAGATGCCAGCACAGCCCTGCTCTCACACACACGCACACACACAAACACGCACACAAACACACACACACAAACACACGCACGCACGCACACAGTCTTATTAGAGCAATCCAAATGGAAATGCTTCCGGTGGAAGACCAATAGAAAGTGGGTCTGCATCCACGGAAACACCTTTGTGTCCTATAGACGGTGCAGCTCTCTGAGAAGGATGTTCTGAGCAGCTGCAGAAGGGGTGACGCGCTGCTTTGACACTCACACAGCTGGCCTCCCCGGCTGAGGCCGTCTGCCTGCCTATTGTCGACATCCATTCTCACACCCCGCTTCCTTCTTGGGCTGAAGATTGCTCACATACAGACTCGAGGCACACAACAGACAGAAAAGTGAGGGTTCTAGATTATGTGCTCGGGCAAAACATTTGCAACACATCTTAGACAACAAAAAACACACGGTTAAGGGTGAATAACATACAAAGAAGAAGGGGGGGGGGAAAAAGAACCATTGTGTGAATGTGCGAAAAGCACAGTTGATACAGTGGTTCAACAACAACAACAGGACACAGTGAAAGCCCTAGCCTTTTGTGCTGGCGATAATTGGGGCCTAATCACGCTGAGAGAAGTGTGGTGGTTAAGTAAGGCATCGCACTGGTATTAGCAAGAGCTTCTGGTGACAGCTGGGGATCAATCGGCCTGGATGATAAAGCATGGTAATTACAAGCTGTGATTACCAGACTGCCGGGCATTTCTTTGGACATTCATCTCCACTTACGGGGCCCTCTTCTTTTCTCTAAATCGTCCTCATTCATGATAACTAGTCTTTCCTCTTCCTAACTATTCCTCACTCGTCCATACGCTCTGATGTCATCTCGTTGACAACTCACAAACTGACAAATGACACCCGATTTCATTTGCCGACGCCGAGAAAAGTAGGTCGACACCACGCGCGTCTAACTCAGGACTCCACTGGGTGGACTACCAAGGCCTTTAAACGCGTCCCTCGTTGCCCTGGACTCTCATCAGGCAGCAGACAAACGCCTCTTGGCTCTCTCGATTCTACACGTTGGATTTGAACTCCTACTGCAGCACGGCGACTTCCAGAAATGGACCAGCAAAAAGAGGACAAGGGTATTAAATATAGAGTTTGTATCTTGTCATGCCGGGCTTGAGTAAGCCGAACACTTATTAATTCATTGCACTTGCCACGCTCGCGAGTGCCTTTGCACTCAAAGCGTATCTCTAGCCATTAAAACGAACACACTACCAAAACCTCAAGAGGTACTGCTCAGTGTCTGGCTGAGCAGAACCTGCAGAAAGTGTACCGAATTGAGTTCTCAGGTCAAGCCCCCCCCCCCCCCCCCCCCCGCCCCCCCCCCCAGAAAAAAAGAACCGAAAAACGTCTCCACCTTCCCTGTTCCGTGGCTGTCGTTGGGAACGTTTGGTCATTCAATAGCAACATGCTACCGGTCCTTATCGACGAGGGCTCTGTTGGGAGAGAGGAGCGGGATGCGGGACCGCAGCAGACACTGACCCTCCATCTGCTCCGATCAGCAGGCAGGGACATCCAGGCTCTGTGAGGCATCGGTCAGTGTGTGCTCTGGCAGCTCACAGGATATGGTTATAAATAAACGCGGTTATAAATTACACTCGAGGCAGTGTGAATGAGGCTTAGGTGTAAGAGATGTTGGGGATGTTGGGACCCGGGGCTGTTAAAACACCCAGGAATAACCAATTAGTCCTGGGTGACAAGATCACAAGCAAGACACACAACTGCCAACACTTTACCAAACAGCCTGTGCTCTGGTAATTACAAATCTCCTTGGCACCAAATAGTGCATGGCGACAACACTTAATATCAAAGACACAAAAACAGAGCAACAATATATCAAAGAGTTTCTTGATAACAATCGGCCAGGGTAAACCATGGCAGATCCAAAGGAAAATGAAACTCAAGTAGAACGCACCAGCTCGGGGCATCATCTAGATTATCTTGGTTGAGATTACAGCAAAACTAATCTGTATAGTTGACAAACCAGAGCAGAGATAACTGGATTTGCAGATTATCCTTGGGGAAGTCAACAGTAGTAAGATGTTGGCTCTGAGAGGACCAGGTTGGTGCGATGAGGGCACAAACTAGACACCCGGACCATCTGCTTTGCATAAAATGGGGGACGTAGTCTAGAAATCAAATCTTTCGAACGTCCACATGCGGTGCAGACAATGGGGGAGCAGTGCTAGGGGAGGAGCTTACAGTGCTAGGGGAGGAGCTTACAGTGCTTGGGGAGGAGCTTACCTTGTGTCTACACTTCAGGACCACGCCATAGGCACCTGGATGGAGAGGAGACAGAGAGAGTTGTCAACACCAAGCCATGTCAGCGCTCCTACTGCACTTTACAGAGAGGGAGAACGTAACACTGGCTATGTAGGTAAACACCTGAGCCTCCCTTAACAGCCAAGGACAATTTATCTTTGATCATGATTCACGAAGATAGCAGTCAACTCAAGATAAATGTAGCTAAAAAAAAACATGATTCAAAAAAGATTCAGTACAACAATAGTTGTTAAAGTGCAGAGCTGTCTTATCTGAGAAAGAGTTGATGCATTCCTGCTTCGGTAATTACATTCTCAATATTTTCCAATATCCCCAAAATGTCTGCCTATAATTCTCAACAGTGAAGGGTCTAACCTTTGTCTAATGATTGAAATTAAAATCACACGGCCTGCATTCTCTCAAATCCCGTCAGTTATTAATGTTAGGGAATTACAGGCAGCACAGTGCTGGTCTTAGCGGCAGCAGGGCTGGGTGGGTTGGTAACTGGGACACTCAGGAAGTATTGGAGAGTCTCCATGGCTCTAATGCTATCAGCCCTGGCATGACAGCCCAGTCCCCAGGAACTCAGGGTCTGGCAAGGCAGGCGAGGAGCTGTATCAAAGAGCACCTCCCCGTTTGCAGATACTGCTGCAGTAAAGAAGCAAGACTCTGTTTTCTTCTGAGGCTAGGTTCAACTTTTTGTCCAATCAAAGTCCCAACGATACCGTGTGTTACAGCATCAATCTGAGTTCCCCGGTTATTGTCTACTGGGCCTTTAAGAAGATCGTTCTGGGGCCTGCTTTCTCTATATATGGAAAAGGAGGTCATGTTCACAGTGGAAAACTGCAGTAAATTTACATGAGGTTAAATGGGTTGGAAACAACCCTGGAACTTTGTGTTTAAGTACAGATTGAAGGGGAGAAAGGGTTCATAATTTAGATGCATTTTGTGAAGTGTAGTCTTCAGGGGGATTTTCCTTTTCCTTTTCCATATAGCAATTGCACGTCCTGTCTGCCATCAAGCACGAAAAAAACGTCAAAAAACGACAAAAACAAAAAAGAAAAACGACTGACATGAAAGCGCGCTGAAACTACGGACACATTTCCGACGGCTACGATTTCACTTCAATCCAGAATAATCAACATAATTGATTGACCTGGCAGTGCATCAAAACCCGAGCCCTTGTTATGTCGGCTTCATTTCAAATTTATAGTGACCGTGTACACGAGGGGTGCGGGGGTGAGGGAGGAGATGTTTGGGACCCTTCACCTTCTCCTTGGGGTGAAATGCAGCATGAAATAGGATTATCATTTGACTGTTAAACCGCATCAGAGGTCCTCGGACCATTATTTCCATTTGGGAAGTTAGCCTGAGTCTGTTTGGGATGAGGGGTAGTGAAGGAGAGGGGGCAGTGGGGGGGGTGGTGGGATTGATAGCGATGGAGAAGAGGAGGCTGAGTGGGTGGCTAGCTTTTCGCTTCAGGGCCCCTGGTACTCCACATCAATCAGTCAGCTTAGGGGAATGGCAAACTCCTCTAAGAGAAAATATATATTAACGGGAAAGTGAAGAATGAATAATGGAGGGAAAGTTGGGAGATGAGCTTGGCCCCCTCAGTGCAGGCAAGGTAGTCCCCATTGTCAGCTAAACACACACACACACACACACACAAGACCACACCCAGAACAACAATACATTGCAATAGTGGTCTTACCTTCACCCACAATCCCAAGGACTTCAAATTTATTCATCACATCACCGACGTGAGGAATCTTCATGAAGTTAAAAGCTTGCCGGGGTTAGGTCTGAGGGGCTCAGAGGAAGAAGGCTCCCAGACAGGAGGTGGTTTGCGGCGGCCAGCTGTGGGCTCCTGGAAGGGCTTCGCTGGCTGTGCAGCACGGCATGTACCACATGCTCCATTCAATGGTTCCTCCTCACCTGCACACAGAAGGGTGAAAAATTGAGTGAGACAACTTGTGGGCTAGGTAGTAACAAATGAATAAAAACTAGGCTGTTGCAGTCTGGGTACTGTAGTCTCTCTTTACATCTTCAGTGGAGACTCCACAAAGGGAATAATCTTCCTCTGAGGCAAACCATTACAGTGCATATGCTTGGCTCCAATTAAATTTGGAGGCTCACCCTCTCCTAAGGGGCTTGCACCGAAACAAAATATGCAAATCACCCTGGCCTATATGAAGATACCCTCGATCTCATCTCCTCTGTTCTGAACGTATCAGTAAAGTTTCCAGACACCACGTTCTCAGTATCGTCTCCTCCCCGCTGGTGAGCTTACAGGCATGGCTGGCTGGCTGGCTGGCTGGCTGGCTGTCTGCTCACCTCCACGCTCCCCCACATCGCTTTGGGGCTCGGAGGCTGCTGATCAGTATGCAAAACCCTGTGCGCTAAAATAAACTCTGCCTTCCGGCAAACATCGCAGCGTCGCCGCCGCCGCTCTCTCTACGCACTGGCTTACCTGACACCAACGCAGACAAACATGGAAACCCTGGACACAGGAGAGGGAGGAGAAGGAAGGGAGGAGGAGGAGGTTGGGTTGGGTGACATACCAGACAGACCACCTCTCTTTAGTGTTGTATAGATCTGCAGAGGACTACATCCTTTGGATCTTGTTCCAGACCATAGCACTGTGCCCACAGCATGACACTTCCTGGATTTATGTGTGTTGGGATACAGTTGTGTGTATCTGTTTGAGTAATCCAGCATTTATCTACTGGAAAGCTTTCAATTTTCTATAATATTATGCTGTGATAATAATGCAACGAGGCTATAATACTTTTTGTTAAGGACTGAGTCACTGAAATGTGCTTGTTCAAAAAAATTGATAGAGAGTTGCTTGCCAGCATAGCAACCAGGGTATAGGCCTACATGTTTAGTGGAATACTTTGAAGGAAAAAAGCATTTAAATGACAGTATCGCCCTATACAAACCAGCTATTTAATAAACCAGATACAGTACATTTGGTCCAGGCCAGGTATTACCATTGACTCCTTTAATTTCCAGCACTAGTCAACATGATAAAAGCTTGGATTATGTAAGAAATCGCAGTGTTGCCAATGAAAACAATCTTCGTGCTGTAACATATGCTGCTAAATCACATCAAGTGCACTTGTGATCATTAGAGCAGCCTACAGCAGATGGGAACTGCATCGCACAATACGAGATGGCAAAGCTTGGTGGCATCCCTACAAAACCTCCTCGTCCCTTTTCCAAACAGCAAACATCCATCTTAGTTAAGCATGACATTTCCCTGGGCTGACACATTGGGAAATGCTGATGATTTAGATGAGATAGAGATAGCAAAGACTCAATTATGTCTTACATAGCCTGTTTACAGCTCAGTCTATCCAAATGTTGCGTAATATTTTGAAGTGACAAGATGTAAGGCCATTATATTCCTCCTCTTTTTTTAATTTGCGGACAACCATGAAACACCCTGTTGCTAACAGTGACAAATCCTCCCACTCCACTCTTTATGAACACAACACACAAACTACTGCTCTGCACGGGGTACTAGCTTCAGCAAACCCTAAGCTTGCAGATAAATTTTCAAAGGGTGACATTTCTTAATTTCTCATTTATTTTCACAAGAAGTCACATTGAGGTGTGACATTGGTTTAGGTGAGCAAATTTAACAGTACGTAACATTATGTCTGAAAACTATATATACTGAAAAGTATGTCTAATGTCTGTGTCTATGTCTACCATAATGTTATGGTTATCTTGATATAGTATCCATCAGGCTTTTCATTGCGTCACAACGCATGCAAGTCTGATGCAGGGAGCTACACACTACAGCCCAGCTTACTGTGTGGGAATGTAACATTTCTCGTTACTCCCGACACAAGTCACCAACACGTATCGTAAACGTTGCAGCACTATTTGCTACTCTGCTTGTCACAAACCAAAAAACTGATGGGTACAACTAGGCGTTGTGTTTATTGGCTTACTGCGAAAAAAATCAGTGGCTGTGACACTGACGTTCACATTTTGCCCTTGGCTTGAGGTGTCAGGCTATCTCGCTAGCAATAAGCATTACAACAACTACCGTTATGCTAGATACAGTACAATACTAACGTTAGGTGTCGAGCATCAGCACTCAAGAGAGCCTAGTACTAGATAGACTAGCTACGTTGTGTTTTACAACGACAAAGTACGAGAAAAAACAACAACAAAAAACAAAATGTTACTATGCGGTTAAGAAAGTATTTTCGGAATTTGGAAAGATACGGTACTCACTTCATGGTAGAATTGGACCCACTTACATCCACCACCATCAAGGGTAGGTATTTGCATGGCTGCAGCAACAGTAACCAGACTCCTTTGGTCGACAACCCACCAGGCAAGAACGCCAACAGCTTTTGAGTGGCATGACTGTGGCCAATCAAACTGAAAAAAGGTTCCAACGCCTTCTTTCGTAAAACCAATGAAAGCCTACTAAGATCATTTAAATTTGCATAATTTGTATTTTTATGTATTGATTTTTGTTATTACTGTAAACAGTTTTTCTTGTCTATATCCGTTTTTCTTACACATTCGAGCAAAAGAAAATAAATGCATTCGTAATTATGCAATAGAAAGTAAGCTGATATAATTGTATATGAAACAAGATAGGCTACTGTGTAAAAAAAATTCATTTATTTATCAGGCTCCGTTTTCGTTGTTGATAAACAAATTACATCACATTGTCCCACATTATAAGGTTCACCGTAAAGTTATTTCATTGCAGGGTAAAGAAAGTTAAGGATTGTGTCTGGTTTCAGTTAAAGACTAATTTAAGTTAAGTTAATTATGGCGTTAATACCCAATTATGGAACTGTATACTCGCATGGTCTTTGAAGTTGATTCCTATGCCATCTACTGGACATGACATATTAAGTGTATTTTGATGTAAATTATTTCTATCTAGGAACACAAGAAAACGGAATTCCTTTAGTGTTCTTTTTTCGCAGATGTCCCACGTTCTTCATGTTTGATGTATGAAAAGGAATCAGTAGTCTAAGTAATGTATTCATATCATCATACCAATTTTGCTGCTCGAACCTTGATCATAAAGTCTGTTTATCCGCAAAACGCAACGATTTCAAATATTTAATTACTTTAATTGCTTTGTTCTTGTATTTCCAAATAGCTTTTTATGTTTTATTTATGTAAATGCATGATTGATTCAAGTGTATGTTCTTTTGATGTTACGAGAGCAATTAATTCCATCAATAATATAGTTTCACCATCAGCATAATTATTATTTGAGGATACAAGTAATGTTCACACACGCACAGGCCTCCTGCCACAGCCAACTTGAATCTTCACATAACTTTGTTATGCATCTAGCTACACATTTTCTATAGCATGTGACTGAATTTGTACAGCAATGCAAGCTGCTTCCAAAAAGTGGGTTCAGTAGCGATCATGCGCATTGGCTCGTGAACGAAAAATATGGCAGCTGACGAATAGAGAAAACTGTTGGGACCTGACTCAATTCGATAGAAAACCGTAACAGTAAGTCGATTCTTCTCCTGCTCGTGGGTATTTTATACGAACACTACTCAAAACTATACAAAAGATACAAGTGGTGTGAAATTAATGTTTCATTGGAAAGGTCGGTTGAGAACAGTGTTGCTCTCACTTCAATGTTAGCCGTGAGGGACAGCTAGCGAGCTATTTGTTATCTACATGACATTCGTTAAACTGGTCAATGCCACCCCGCGGTGAGAGTAGTGTGTGCGTAGCCGTGGTGTCACGGGCATTGCTTGTTTAGCCGTTATTATTCTGACAGTTCTACATCATGTAACGGAGTATTCAAATTTTCTTCTAAAACATGGACAGCTCTCCAAAGTTGTGTAACACAAAGACCTATGATATTGTTTACAAAAATCCGTTGCCTTTTGCTAACGTTATGTTTCGACCATGTGATGCGTTGTTAGGAAAAGAAAACAAAACGAATGTACCTAGCTAGCTAAGGAAGGCTGACTTAGAGTCTTTGGCTGAGCAATAGAATTAACCAAATATCAAAAGTCAGTAAGTTTACGAGTGCTTATAGCTACTATCCTCTCCCCTACCGCTAGCTTACTACGTTGTTACATGTTGGGTTAATGTATTTAAGACATACATTCTGGCAACGAACTAGCTTCTTTAGATATCTAGCAGTCATTATTAAGTGTATTTCGGTTTCATGTTAATAGGTAGTTAGCTCTAGCTGCTTTAGCGTAGCTTATTAATGTTATACAACCAGTTATGTCTGTTGGCCATACAAAACGAGTTTTAGAATATGTAGACAAATATGTTATCCTCCAAAGTGATCACGATTTACATTATATTCAGCCAGTAATCATACTTGCACTCAGCTTCATACAGAAAAGATCAATTGTCTCTTATGGGGATACAAACTGAAGACAACTTAACACCAAGGCATTCAAACCCTGAACACAGTATCATAGTTGTCTAGCTATGGCAATGAACTGATGCCAAGCTACAGCACTAACAAAACGCAATTCATTGTTCCATTAATGCGAACAGTTTCTCTTTTTCTCTCTCTTTCTCTCTCTTTTCTCAGATCAAAACAAAAAGGGGGTTGCTGGTGGGGGGGGGGTGAACAACGTGCACTTGTCAACCCTGACACCTTGTTGTGCCACAGCTGCCAACAATAGTTAACATGGGCAGGACTTCACTAAAAGGTAAAGCATAACAGGTATTGTTTTCTCTCTTCCTTTGCACATTTCTAAAATAACATTCAACATAACATTCAAATAACATTCAAATAGTCAACTGTGTGGATCTCTGTGTGAATATTTTCAGACACGAAAGATAGCAAAAAAGAGAAGCCTGGCAAGATTATGGCACCTCCATCTCCTGCACCTGTATGCTCTAAAGGTAATGTATTGTGCCAGAATGCATCTTTAAGGAAACAAAATAATGAAACACTTTTGTTCCGCCAGTATCTAAAATGGTCATGTCCCGGGTGAAATCATGCTGTGCCAAATGGATTTTTAATGTTCTTGTTTTTTCAAAGACTAATGAGGACGAACAGTAGATGCTTTTCTTTACTTAGAGAGCCCTCTAGTGGTTTAAACCTGACAGCATAAACTATTACCTTATGTGGTACTGCAGTAACTTGATTTATGTTATTCCGTATCTATGTTGTAAATGAGATTAAAGGAGGGTTAAATGTAGGCCTACTAAGTCCTCACTCACACCATATTGTATTTCCTTAGAGACGTTTCGTTGGGAGGAGTACTTGAAGGAAACGTCGTCCATTCCAGCCCCTCCAAGCTTTTTCAGACAAGTATGTCACATGTTATGTGATGACGTGTTTGTCTTCGAGACGTCCTGTTGAATCAAATTGTCAGACGTCTGTTACTTCCCCTCAAAGTTGCTTCCACTGCTTACCAAACTGCACTTCAAGCTGTATAAAAGCCCCTGCTGACGTGATAAAATGGCGCATCTCTAGTCAGTCTCGCGGTTGTACGACGCAGAGGGAGTCACGCTGCTCGTCGTGTGCTTGTCGTTTGAAAGTCCAGGGTCCCGCCCACCAACGACTTCAAGGTCGGCATGAAGCTGGAAGCTCACGATCCACGGAACTCCACCTCGGTGTGCATCGCCACGGTGATGGGCATCACGGGCGTGCGCCTGCGTCTCCGCCTGGACGGCAGCGACAACACCAACGACTTCTGGAGGCTGGTGGACTCCTCGGACGTCCAGCCCATTGGCACCTGTGAGAAGAAAGGAGACATGCTGCAGCCCCCACTGGGTGGGTCGACCTGGTCCGGGAGCAGGGGGTGGAGGGGCGTGCGGGTGGAGGGGCGTGGGGGTGGAGGGGGGTGGAAGGGCGTGGGGGTGGAGGGGCGTGGGGGTGGAGGGGTGTGGAGGGGAGTTGGGGTGGAGGGGCATGGGGGTGGAGGGGCGTGTGGGTGGAGGGGGGTGGAAGGGCATGGAAGGGCGTGGGGGTGGAGGGGCGTGGGGTGTGGAGGGGCGTATGGGTGGAGGGGTGTGGGGTGGAGGGGTGTGGGGTGGAGGGGTGTGGGGGTGCAGGGGCGTGGGGGTGGAGGGGCATGTGGGTGGAGGCGTGTGGAGGGGCGTGTGGGTGGAGGGGTGTGGGGGTGGAGGGGCATGGGGATGGAGAGGCGTGGGGGTGGAGGTGGAGGGGCGTGGGGGTGGAGGGGCGTGGGGGTGGAGGGGCGTGGGGGTGGAGGGGTGTGGAGGGGCGTGGAAGTGGGAGAGATGCAGGGTAGACTCATAAATGGCTCCCTTGAAAATAACTTCCGCTTGTCTCTTCTCAATTGCTGTCTGTCGTCGTTAAGGATTCAGAATGAACGCTTCCTCATGGCCCATGTTCCTCCTGAGAACCCTAAACGGAGCAGAGATGGCCCCGGCGACCGCGTTCAAAAAAGTATGTAAAACTTTATTGACACTGATCGCTCAGGACAGGAGTTTCTGAGTGGAGGGCACAGTTGTTTATTATTTGTTTGTGTTGTTCAGGAACCTCTAAGGCCTCCCCAGAACAGCTTCAAGCCTGGAATGAAGCTGGAGGCTGTAGACAAGAAGAACCCTTACCTCATCTGCCCTGCCACCATAGGAGAGCTGAAGGGAGACGAGGTCTTTGTTATGTTTGATGGGTGGAGGGGCGCGTTTGATTACTGGTGCAAATACGACTCAAGGGACATCTTTCCTGTGGGCTGGTGCTCCATCACCAAACACTCCCTGCAGCCTCCAGGCAACAGTGGTAAGTGTTATCCAACAGGGGGCGGCAGAGAGCTATTTCAGATGTTTTTTAAATGTTTTTACAGAAATGAGACAGTTAAACTTTTACTGTTGAAATCTTAAAAGCATTTCCCTTAATAATATTTAAGTAAAAAAAAAAAAGACAATTAAAAACAGGCAATTTTGTCTCAGTTTGAGTAACATTTGACTCAAAATGTTATAGTGACATGGTAATGTGATTCATATCAATGTTTTACCTTGGAAACAGCCTTTTATCCACATTCATTAATATTCAACACATTTCTACTTTCTTCCTTCTTTCATATCCTTCAATGAAGGAATTGTGTAATGCATTTAAGACCTTTTTTTTTTTCTCAATTTTCTAATGAAGGAAAATATTTCATAAGATTACCGCCTCTGGATATATTTTTGATGGAGACAGACAAGCTGGAAATCTTAAAAATAGAATGGTTTGTTTCTTCTAATTTCAGCTTGCGTTATGATCTTCTTTTTTTTCTTTTTTTTTTTCTCTGCTCGAGGCCATTCAATTTGTGTTGTGATCTCAGACTGCAATCCCAGCTTTACGACCTCCTCGTTGTGAAACGTTTATTTCCCTTTTTACATCATCCTGCCCACATTTAACATGGAAGGGTTTTGAATGTAGTTGAAGGAAACTCTCCCACCATATGTGATAGTTCCACTCCCATGTCCTCCTTTCGGGACCTATGTATTCCATTTACCATTGTTATATTTTGACCTGTGTATTCTATTCACGATGATCATATTTTTACCTATGTATTCCATCTCACTCTGAGGCTAACTCACATGGATTATCATAATACGATACAATTGTATTATTATTATTATACAAAAAAATGGCTTATCATAGGACAGACATAGAACAGCACAGTGTAGCTCCTCCCGGTCTTTCTTTGTTGTGAAGGCAACAGTAATCCATAGAGCTTTCAGTCAGATTGAATTCGGATTCTTTTGACTCCAGATTCGTAAAGAAACTATGCATTTCCTGCTATCGATGAACTAAACATCAACATAAGTGTCAAATATATATGTTCTTTTTCATCCAAATAGCCTATTAAATGACTCTCAACTCTGAAATCTTTCCATCCCTCAGGCCCTCTCAGTTGTGTGGATGAGAGAGGCCTGTTGCCGTGCTCGTCCTGACAGGGTAATGGTACAGATGGATGGGGCAGAGGGTAGCTGTCCTGCTGGTTCTTCTCCTGAAGCACCAGTGTGGTCATCATCATGTCTAGTGCGATTGTAACAAACTGCTTGTTTATACGGCTTGTTTTATGCTGTGAATTGAATACGTCCCCTGCAAGCAAGTGCTGTGTTTGACCCTCACTGCAGTTGGAGCTTAGCTAGGGTATAGGTTGACCGGTGCACATTTGATCACATCGTTCAGACCTCGAACATTTCGGAAGTACCGTCAAACGTTTACATGTTCTGAAAACAGAAATACTTTCCGACGTGCAGGATTTGTAATAAATGTTGTTGTGGACGCTGGCAGTGTGCAGCCTAAGAGTGTTATTGCGGTGCTTCTGCATCTGGGAAGACACTGATTATTCATGCTGGTTGTGCCTGACCTCCCCCTGACCCCGAGCAGGACTCCCACGTCGAGTGCTTTGCTGCGGAGGGGAGCCCCTCTGCCCCCCCCCCCCCTCTGCCCCCTCCCCCCAGTGTAAGCCCCTAGCAGGGGGAGGGGACACCGAGAGGGGGAGACAGATTGATGACCGCGACGCACCACCTGTTTACATGGGGGGGGGGAACTCGTGTTTACACGAGCGGAACTCCCAGCCCAGGCTACTGCAGGATCCTGGGGAGGGAAGCTGGCTATCAGGGCGGATGCAACCAAAGAAAAAACACCATAACTCTCCGTATGAAATATAGCTTAGCTCTTGTTGATATTTCCAAGCGAGCGGGTCCCTGTTTTATTGCCGTGTGTAAGAGTCAGGCCCCAAGGGAAGCTTAGGTTACCATACAACGTCCTTCGTAGGGTTGTCTGTGGTACAATGCCTCCTGAATAGAGCCTCGTCTATAGGGTCTCCTCGGCTGGTCTAACCTGCTCCATGTAGGAGCCCCCCCCCCCCTTCTGCCCCGCCCTCTCTTTCCAACGTAACTCTCCAAAGCCTGGGAGGAGCTTAGTGAGGCGAGCAGTCCCTGTTTGGTGGGTGTGTGTGCCCCTCCTCTCTCCACTCCAGCTCCCTCTAATGGGGCTCAGCCTGCTCCCGGCCCCCTTGTCAGCGTGAGCTTTTGTTATGGGCTTCGTCTCTGACTCGGGGAGAAGGAAGAATTTCTCAGCTCTTGCTCGCGTACGCGGGTGAAGGTTTCTCGTCGAAGGATCCGTGCGAGGAAGCAGATTTTCTGTTGGGGCTTTTCTTTAATTGAGGAGGAGGACTTGGGACAGGTTTTACGTGGGCATCGATGAGAATTTAAACCTTTTTTTGTGTGTGTGTGAGTCCCTTCCTTCCCGGCACGGTGAGTTCCTCTGCTTTTGTTCTGTTTCTGTTTTTGGCTCTCAGTTCTCCTCGTGTGGCGGGGAACCCAAACACGTCTACACAGCCTCACATTAGGAAAGGGGTTTAACATCCTCCGCTATTGTCTGAAAGGCTCAGTCCTTCCTCTCTCGCTTTGGTAATATTGCATGTTGCCCCCAAAACATTTTTGACTGTTGAGTTTGTAGTTTTCTCAGACATTGGTGTACATCTAACTCTAAAGCCAGGAATCTCTGTCTGTATTTGTGGCTCTCTTATCTAATGAATGAAACAGACCCAGTTGGTGTCATAAGTGTTTGCTGGACTGACATCAGTGGTAGTCTCCATTACTACTGTTGGTTCTGGCTGTTAGTGGCCGGCAGATGTATGTGGGTGGAGGAGTTCAGGATCAGGGGAGCTGTGGGGTAAGGGTTGACAGGGAGGGTGGACCAGACAGGGAGACAGGGAGGGTGGACCAGACGGGTAGACAGACAGGTAAGCATGGAGGGTGGACCAGACAGGGAGACAGACAGGTAAGCATGGAGGGTGGACCAAACAGGGAGACAGGCAGGTAAGCATGGAGGGTGGACCAGACAGGTAGACAGACAGGTATACAGGGAGGGTGGACCAGACAGGTAGACAGACAGGTATACAGGGAGGGTGGACCAGACAGGGAGACAGACAGGCAAGCAGGGAGGGTGGACCAGACAGGGAGACAGACAGGCAAGCAGGGAGGGAGGACCAGACAGGGAGACATTCACACAGCTTCCTGAGACCATTGAGTCCGTATCATAGTGCCATGTTCCAGCTTCTGCATCCTTCCATGGCTGACTTCTCAGATACCCCCCCTCCCTTGTAACAGACCCCTCCCTCCAGCAGCATGGGCCTATCAGCTTGCTCCTTGTACTTGACAGTAAGCAGGCAGACTTGAGGCCTCAAACCTGGTCCTGGCTTATTACCCGCAAGTACAGACTTGTTAGCTGGTTGTAGTTTCCCTATTATTCCCCTCCTAGCCCCCCCCCCCCTCCCTCTGCAGTGAGGCAGTATTGACAGAGCCCTCAGTCTGCCTGCGACCCCCACCCCTTCCCCTCCTCCCAGGGGTCATTGGGTCATTGGGAAATGAAACCCCATATGCACCCTAATTTGCCAAGGGGGCGTGTGTGAGGGGGGGGCGGGGGACTGAATGGAAATGGATACAAACGGCTGTGGTCTCTTTAATGTGGTTTCCTGAGGCTCTATTCCCCAGCTCTGAAACCCCGGGAGTGTAATAAGGAGCGGTGTGGAGGAAGCACTGGGAGATATTCATTGGATTAAACCCCCAGCCTCTCTCTCTCTCTCTCTCTCTCTCTCTCTCTCTCTCTCTCTCTCTCTCTCTCTCTCTCTCTCTCTCTCTCTCTCTCTCTCTCTCTCTCTCTCTCTCTCTCTCTCTCTCTCTCTCTCTCTCTCTCTCTCTCTCTCTCTCTCTCTCTCTCTCTCTCTCTCTCTCTCTCTCTCTCTCTCTCTCTCTCTCTCTCTCTCTCTCTCTCTCTCTCTCTCTCTCTCTCTCTCTCTGTCCCACTCTGTCCCACTCTGTCCCACTCTGTCCCACTCTTCCTCCTCCCCCCTCCCCCTGTCTCCTGGGTGCTCTCTCAGACTCCCTGTGGCTCTCTCCTGGGCTCTTCATCAGGAGTGGGTTGTGTTTCTGGGGGGCTTGCTGTCAGAGGGCAGCCTAGCTCTCTGTCTGTCCAGACCGCTGGAGGTCTGGACTCCCTCATCCTCTGCAGTCCTCAGGATCCGCCAGTCTGTAGAGGCTGCCACCGAGCGCCCGTCCCCTCTGTCCCCCTCCTGTCTGTCTCTTTCCGTCTGTCTGTCTGTCCCCCTCCTGTCTGTCTGTCCCCCTCCTGTCTGTTCCCCTCCTGTCTGTGTCTGTCCGTCTGTCTCTGTCTGTCTGTCTCTGTCTGTCTGTCCCCCTCCTGTCTGTCTGTCTCTGTCTGTCCCCCTCCTGTCTTTCCCCCTCCGGTCTGTCTCTGTCCGTCTGTCTCTGTCTGTCTGTCCCCCTCCTGTCTGTCTGTCTCTGTCTGTCCCTCTCCTGTCTCTCTGTCCGTCTGTCTCTGTCTGTCTCTGTCTGTCTGTCCCCCTCCTGTCTGTCTCTGTCCGTCTGTCCCTCTCCTGTCTGTCTGTCTGTCTGTCTGTCTGTCTCTGTCTGTCCCTATCCTGTCTGTCTGTCCATCTGTCCCTCTCCTGTCTGTCTCTGTCCGTCTGTCCCTCTCCCATCTGTTTGTCCGTCTGTCCCTCTCCTGTCTGTCTCTGTCTGTCTCTGTCCGTCTGTCCCTCTCCCATCTGTTTGTCCGTCTGTCCCTCTCCTGTCTGTCTCTGTCCGTCAGTCTGTCCGCTGGTCCCCGTCTATCTGCCCCCTCCTGTTGATCCTCTGGTCTGTCTCTCCCTGTCTGTGTGTCCACCTCCTGTTTGTCCCCCCACAAGTCATAGCAGCTGAGTGGCCAGGCCTAATCCCTCTGAAGGCCCCCTTCTGTGTTTAGCCTTTGTCCCCAGGCTTGGGGCTGTGCGTGTGTGTCAGGGAGATGGCTATCTGCTCCGTTACTGGGGCAGGAGGATCCCCACACAAAGAAGGGTATGTTTCTATGAAGGAGTGTCAGAACAAACCCTTGTGAAAGGCACCATTTTGCTGCTCCCTTGCTTGGTGACACGGTTTGGAGATTAGACGTTTTTTTTCTTCTCAAAAGTTATTAAAAGTTTTACTGTTACTGTAAAATAACCCCTTTCGAACCCTAACCCCTCGTAAAAGTTCTTTCGTTCATTTGAATTTGACCATGTTTAAAACCCCTCGGTTTGGGGAGGGAGTTCCCTCTCAGCTTCTCGGCTGGTGTCTTTGTTGTGGCTCTCCAACATGGCCGTCCTTGTGCGGGCCTCCTCATTGTCGCCTGCACAGCACCACGCATCGCTCCGGCCAGGCCCAATTAACGCACGCTCACAGGGCTGGTCCTCGGAGGGCCTCGATAGAGGAGGATATGAGTGAATGGACCTCCTCCCCCATCCCCCCCTCTCCACCCCACCACCTTGCCCCCTTCCGCGCTAACGACACTCCTGCTGTCCTCTCTTCCAGTCACCCTGCCAAAGAACCTGCACGTCCTCACGGCGTCGCCCTCCAAGCCCAGCAGGCGCTCCATGCAGTCCCCCTACCGGCTGCCCAACCCCCTGCCCCCCCTGCCCGTCAGGAAAGGCGTGCGGGGGCGCAGGCCCAAGAGCGAGACCATCGCCCTGCTGAAGGCGGTGGCCGAGGCAGCGGCAGCGGCCCAGAATGGCCTGGGGCCCCAGGGCGGGGGCCCTGACCTGCAGCTGGCCCCCCGGCCCCACAAGAAGAGAGGCCCCAAGCCTGGAAGCAAGGTGGGAGCCCCCCCCACCACCGCACCATGACGGCCCTGACTGAAACTGGGTACTGTGGGTACTGGGTGTTAGTCCCAACACTGACTGGTATTTTTGTGTGTTTCTGCTCCTGTGTGTGTGTGTGTGTGTGTGTCCAGAGGAAGCCCCGTGTGGCCCAGGTCCCTACCCAGCTGACCAGCCTCCAGGTGCCTCATGACAACTCTGTGCACCTCAGCTCAGCGGTCTCTACAGGTAAGCCCCCTCCTTTCCCCCCCACTGACAAACCCCTCCCCCCATCCCCACCACACACACTTTAGTGACGTGAAATGGTAAACGCTTTGAAACGTTTTTCCTTTGTGTGTGTGTGATCCTCTGCGCGCGTGTGTGCGCACAGTGTGCGTATACGTCAACAAGCACGGGAGCTGCGGGCCGCACCTGGACAGGAAGCAGATGCAGCGTCTGCCCGACCACTTTGGGCCGGGCCCCGTGAACGAGATCCTGCGGCAGGCCGTGCAGACCTGTCTCGACTGTGCCTACCAGCCCAAGGTGCTGCTGGGAGCCCTGCAGACACACGCCGGCGGGGGAGAGGTGGTCCGAGGTACCGCCCACCGCACCGTGTCAACATGCCTCACCACAACATGCCTCACCACAACATACCTCACCACAACATACCTCACCACAACATACCTCTCCACAACATACCTCTCCACAACATACCTCTCCACAACATACCTCTCCACAACATACCTCTCCACAACATACCTCGCCTCACCACAACATACCTCATCACAACATACCTCACCACAACATACCTCTCCACAACATACCTCTCCACAACATACCTCACCACAACATACCTCACCACAACATACCTCACCACAACATACCTCACCACAACATACCTCTCCACAACATACCTCTCCACAACATACCTCGCCTCACCACAACATACCTCATCACAACATACCTCACCACAACATACCTCTCCACAACATACCTCTCCACAACATACCTCACCACAACATACCTCACCACAACATACCTCACCACAACATACCTCACCACAACATACCTCTCCACAACATACCTCTCCACAACATACCTCTCCACGACATACCTCTCCACAACATACCTCAGCACGACATACCTCGCCTCACCACGACATACTGTCCCTCACCACAACCTACCTCACCTCCCCTGTGTGGTCCCCCCCCCCCAGTGAGGATGGACGGCGGCGTGCGCCTGGTGAAGCTGCCCTCGGCCTCCAGCGCCTCCTTCGTGCTGCGCTTCCTGGAGACCATCTGCCTCCACCTGCAGTGTGACAACCTGTTCAGCAGCCAGCCCTTCAGCCAGTACACCCCCTACGACAGGACCAAGTCAGGTGTGTGTGTGCGTGCGTGCGTGCGTAGGTCCGTTCCATACAGCGGCCTCTCCATTCCGCATGCTGACCCAGCGGCCGTGTGTTGTGTCGCAGTGAAAGAGGAGGCGTTTGAGACGCCAGCTCTGAGCCGAGGGGGGAAGCGGCCCTCCAGGGACTCTCCCCCCTACGCTGCCCCCCTGTCCCCCAAGCAGCAGCGCACGGAAGCCCACCCCTCAGAAGGTACCACACACAGCAGTCTCCAGCACACCTCCATAACCCCCCCAGCCCTCACCATGACTCCCAGTGTAACCAGTCAGGAGGCTGAGCGGTTAGGGAATCGGGCTGGTAATCAGAAGGTTGCCGGTTTGATTCCCCACCGTGCCAAATGACGTTGCGTCCTTGTGCACTTCACCCTACTTGCCTCGGGGGGGAATGTCCCTGTACTTACTGTAAGTCACTCTGGATAAGAGCGTCTGCTAAATGACTAAATGTAACCCTACTGCCCCCCCCCCCCAGCAGAGACTCTGCCCCACGAGGAGAACGGCCTGCTGAAGGAGCAGCGCTTCATGGACTCGGCGTCCAACTCCATGACCCCGCGGCCTCAGACGCTGCGCGGCTCCTCCGAGTACCCCTCCCAGGCCGGCAGCCCCTACTACCCCGGCCACGGCACGCCCCTGCGCCGCCTCGGCTCCAGCCCGGCGGACCTCACCGCCGCCGCCGCACACGCCCACCGCCGCGTGGAAGGTAGGCAGCGCCGCCCGTCCCCTCTCCCCTCCCACTGGCGATGTCACCGACTCCCCAGTGGAGGATAGATTAGAAATAGATTAGCACCTGTTGGCGGAGAGGCGTGAAGGTTTATTCCATTGATTTTAGCCTAATAGTATAATAGATATGCGAATGTCTTTCTCGGCGCGCGTGTGTGTGTGTAGCTGCAAGTTCCACCACGGGCCCCGAGGCCCCGGCTGCAGACAGGGACACCCCCAGGGGCCCCTGTAGGGGCCCCGCCTCCTGGTCCATCGAGGAGGTGATGCAGTTTGTGAGGGAGGCCGACCCGTCGGCGCTGGCCCCCCACGCTGAGCTCTTCAGGAAACACGTGAGCGAGCCCCTCAGACCCAGACACAGGCCCTCGCCCAGCCACTGACAGACACTCCCTCTGTCACCCTCTACATCTCTCTCTCTCACTCTCTCTCTCTCTCTCTACGTCTTTCCGTGTACCGTGTTCTTTCACTCTCTCTCTTTGGCTCACTCTTTTGAATTTGACCTCTTTGGCTCTCTTTCCCTTTGTGTCTTTTTCTCTGTCTCCCACACATCTTTGTGTATGCCTTTCTCTCTCTCTCCCTCTAACTGTCTGTCCATCTTCTCTCTGTCTCTCTCTCTCTCTCTCTCTCTCTGTCTCTCTCTCTCTCTCTCTCTCTCTCTCTCTCTCCCCCTCTCTGCAGGAGATCGATGGTAAAGCTCTGATGCTGCTGCGGAGCGACATGGTCATGAAGTACATGGGCCTCAAACTGGGACCCGCCCTCAAGCTGTGCCACCACATAGAGAGACTGAAGCAGGGCAAGCCTTAGAAGGGCCCGGACCCCCCCTACCCCCGCTTCCCCCCACCTAGACACCGCCCCCTCCCCCCCATGCAGCCTGGGAGCAGGCCAGTTAGAGGGTCCCGTCTCCCCCAATGCACACTGAAGGAAACACAAGACAGACAGACCCTGGCACGTGCTTAGTTACACCTCTGTGGGTGTTACAGCCACACCGTTGGGCCCGGGCCGGAGGGGAGGGCGGGCGGGGTGGGTGAGGGGGGGGTCCGGGCGTCACCGACACATTACCTCATCTTCTCTCATCGGTGAACAGAAAGCTGTGGAGGTCCACAGGACCACAGCGGCTGGAATCCCAAAGGAAGATCA
Organism: Hypomesus nipponensis; assembly: GCF_054491055.1. Taxonomy (NCBI): domain Eukaryota; kingdom Metazoa; phylum Chordata; class Actinopteri; order Osmeriformes; family Osmeridae; genus Hypomesus; species Hypomesus nipponensis. The sequence goes on along the minus strand of NC_140376.1, from coordinate 6,153,780 downwards.
TCTCTGTCGTGTTTACAGGACACAGCACAAGTTCACATGAGGAGGGTCGCTTTTTTTTTTTTACTGAGGGGAAAAATAAACACAAATAGTTTCGATCCTGGTTCTGGGATCTCCAAAGATGGAGAATGTTTTTTGTTGTTGTTTTTATCAAACTTTTGTTAAAATGACCATCGTTGAAAAAAATCCTGTTTAGTAACGAGGGTTCGGGGATTTCAGGATTTCTTCCCTCCGAAGAGCCTGTCCGTTTACCTCGCTTGAAAGCTTTCGCCTTTTGCTTTTCCAAGTCTGTTGGACAACCTGCCAGTCCGAGGGTGACCCACGACCGTGTCCATTCCTTCTCTGTCACAGCTCTAGTGACCAGAACACGTGGTGAAAACCATCACGGTTCCAGAGCATTGACACCCGCTAACTCTGAAAACTTTTCTTTTAATATGCTCTACGACTTTACTTTTAACACGTTATACGCCCCTTATAAGTGTTTGTTTGTGGCTTCCTTCTGCTCCTGTCGTCTTCTGGGTATGGCTAGCATGCTGGACGGGAGTGGCATGCCGTGCTCTCGTGTTATTAAGGTCATACCGCCCCCTACAGGCTCCCAGCTCCAACTCAACGCTATTTATTTCCGAGGACGGCGCATTGTTGACGTGTAATTGGGTCTTTTTCAAGAGCTTTTTTTTTTTACGTTGGCTTGGTGTTGTGCTGTCTGCATACCAGTGTCAGAAACACTTAAGTGTGTGGGTCCAGTTTGGATTTCATGAACTTTTTTTTTTTTTTTTGTCATTCAGACCGTTTCAATCACTGTTATTATGGAGAGCAGCTCTGGTGTATAGTTTTATGGGTTTAACCATGAATATCAGCAACAAGAATGTACATTTTTGTAGAAAACAAAATATTTTAATGAGATCCTATATGAGGTTGGGGGAGGTGGGGGGTTATTGCAGACAATGTATTTCATACTGCCTTTTAATACTTCTCACAGTGCTTTTAGTTGAATGAAACTCTATATTACAATAGACATCGCCTTGCTTTTTTGAGATTTCTCAGGTTCAAGTGGTCTTTGTTAGTACAAACTTTTGTAGCGTACAATTTTTGATGTTATTTACTAAACTTTACCTTATTCTTTTCTTGGTGACTTTACCTGTTGTGCCATACATGCAACACCAGATTGTTAGTGCTGATAAATTCTCTTCTGCATCTTTTAAGTACTTGAAATAAGAAAAAGTGTTCATCAAGTCACACACGAAGACCGTTTTTTAAAAGACGTATTGTGTTAATAATGTTGTGTTTTTCTACTTTATAAAGTGACCAGAATGAGCAGCCTCTGTGTGGATTCCTGTGGTTCTGGTGTCCTCCCAGGCTGAGAGCGAACAAGGATTTCTCGGGTTAGGAGTTTAACCTCACTGGGGATTAACACACATAATCTGAAGTAGAGCCGGTAATACACAAAACTGCTCAATGCGTTTATTTATGTAATCATTCACCTGCATTGTTTACAAAACATCTCACCATCAGATGGTTATCAGTAGAAAATGTTTCATTCAGTACACGGATACTCAATACATACTAAATGAGGATGTGTGTGCAGAATGAATGGCTTAAAAAAAAGATACAAAATAAATGGATACTTAAATCAATAAGTGACTTTCATCTGCGTCCATTTGTGACATGCACGAGGCCCTTCCTATTCTCAGTAGAAGTTTTTTAATAGGAAAACAATGCCTTTCACCAGCAACTGTAACAAAAAAAGATGTAAAATCATGAGGATGTGAATTCACTTTAAGCATCTTCGTTGAAGCTGAATATGAATAAAGCAATGGTTTTCATACTGTCCAGGACTCTAAACCAGTTTAGCCGAGATTCCCACTCTTTCAGAGGCAGGAAGGTGAATCTGTCATGACTCAAAGGCCTGGAGGAATTTAATCTCAACACCCTGTAAATGACTAAGAACAACACACAAAAGGAACACTGAACACGCCAACAGGGTTTTTTGACGTCTTTCATCAAGATGCTAGTTGTGGTTCCATCGTCCCCCGAGAGAAAAACAAGATGAGCTTGACTGACAGATTGAAATGTCTTTCCCCAGGGTAATGCCAACATCTGCTCACATCATCATTATAAATTAAATGTCTGTAGGATAATAAATATCAATGAAGCACAACGTTTCTGATCAGACGTCAATCTTGTGGATTAGAAACGCACTTAATCGAGGAAGTACAACTCCCTCCCATTGTTACATCACAGTGCACTTCATGGTGAACGTTCTGATGCAGTAACCGGCGCCAGCAGGATTTGGTCTCCTTGACTGAACAGTTTCTAAAGCGGACATTTGGTTGAGTTCCAGGTTTTATGCTTTGATTGACATCTTCCTGCCATGGCGAGACAAAAAGGCCACTCGTTTATATTGGCCTCTCCAGAGCTCCACGGAACCTCCTCCATCACAGGATGCAGAACCGTAGAAGGCAGGCCGAGTTCGGGCCAAAACTCACAAACATCGCCGGTACAGGCACCTTGTAACTTCACACGCAACGGAACCTCTAGGACAAAGTGCATCCGATAGGATCAATACTCACACCGCTACACTCACTGACACACTTCTAAGCACAAGCATGGGTAAAAGGATAGAAGCTACATGATATGTGCAAAGAAAAACATTAAAGGGGACACGCTAAGATGTACACAGTGCACACATTAATAGAGATGGGAAGCTAAATGTTCTTTCTGAGGAACTGTAGATACAGTTTATGTGACCAAGCTTCATAGGAGAACACCTCTCTCTGAATATCAAACTGTATATTGTTACATTCCAATCAATCAAATCCAATCAAACTCCATTCAATCAAAAATGTTGGGATTATTATTTAGCTTTGCCCTAAAATTGGATGCTACATGTTTAACAACATGGCTGTACTGTAAATTAAAAAAGAGAGCATTTAAAAACAAACAGTAACTTCCTGGAACCGTTTACATCTGATTTGTTACTCTTTTGACAACGATTTGATCATTTCAACATGAAGAGTGTAAAAAAAGTCTAAGAGTTAGAACCTTTTTTTTCCACCCATGAAACAAAATGATGAAAACTGTGCTTTGTTGCCTCTGACAGCCGTTTCCGACATTCATTAAAGTTAATGAAAGTGGAGGCTGAACCCAGCCAAGTCATTATCAGCCTGCCATGCTAACCCCCTCCTCATCTAAGAAGACGCTTCGCTTCAGTGGGCTACTGATGAATATGGCCATTTTCAAGGATGGGACAGGTTTAAACAGCCACAGACAGCCTCTGACAATATATACAGCTCCACTCTAATAATGTAACCTGAAGACCTCAGAGAATCCGGTTTCATGGCCTATAGTCTGCTCACATAGGTATTAAAACAAGTGAAAACCAACCATAAACCCAGAAGATGGAAACCACTGGTAGTCCAGAGTTCATGGTTAGAGAGTAGTGTTCCACCAGTGTCGTATGGACAGCTTATTCCCTTTCGATCCCCAGAAAAAGTTCATCTCATAAAATAAAAAAAAGTTTCCAAAAAGGTACAGGTGTTTATGAATACGTCACAGCTACCTTTTTAAACAATGCTCCTGCATCATGCTGTACCTTAAATCTGCATTCCATGCCTTTCATTGGAAACTATTTCAGCCTACATGTGGTTTCTATTGTGGTGTTTGGTGCTGGCTGGGAGGACGCCCCCCCCCCCCCCCCACACACACACACACACACACACACTCCCTCTCGATCACTCTCACTTCCTGGGAAGAAACGCAGCGAGACGCTGCTTCTTGATGGGAAGAATGTGAATCTCCTGCGAGCTGACCTTCTTCAGTTTGATGGCTCGGTTTTTAGGGACCTTCTTCAGGGGGTCGTTGAGGTCTCGCTGCTCCCCCTGGCCCCGGGACGGGGCTCCGTAGAGCTGCTGGAGGGCCGCCCCCTGGGGGCCGTCTCGCTTGATGGAGAAATTCTTGGTGGACACCCCCGAGAGGCTCTTGATTTTCCCGCAGAGGATGGCGGGGATGGCGTCTTTCACCGACACAATGACCTTGGCGGTCTGCGAGGTGCTGACTATCTCGAGGTTCGCCGCCCCGCTGAGAGAGGCCTCCCGGCCCAGGGAGCTGCCCCCGCCGCTGCTGTCCACGACCCACTTGTGCTGCCGGCTGAACTCCAGAGAGGCCAGGCCGCTCAGCAGCTTGGAGTCCAGCCTCTGGGTGCACTCCAGGGGCCGTAGCACCCCCAGAGATAGGGCCCCTGGGTGGGCCTTGTGACCAGACAGGCACGGCCGATCTCTCTCCCCCTTCAGGGAACCGCCGGAACCGCAGGACTGGATGCAGGTCCTCCGTACGCCAGCCACAGATAGGTCAAGCACGTTCTCCTGCGGGGAGGGCACTTCCTGCTTGGGCTCTATGGGACAGGATTTGATGGACAGGTCCAACACTTCTCCCTCGGCCAACAGGAGAGCGGATGAGGAGGCATGTCGCAGCTGATTGGACGACAGGAAGCTCCCGGGCGACGGAGGGGGAGAGGTAGAGTACGTCTGGGTGCTTTTACTCACAGTACAAGTTGCTTTCGGCAGGTTCCCCTTGGAGTCCTCGCTCTGAGGGACGGGGATGGGTATGGGCAGAGGGATGGGCAGAGGCACAGGGAGGGGGATGACCACGGGATAGGGGACCAGGAGGGTGGCTGGAGGGACCAGCGGTGCCAAAGGAGAGCTATAGGGATGTGGGAGAGGAGGGGGTGAGAGAAAGGCAGAGGCAAAAGGGTCCGACTGGACGGATCCTGGTGACTGACAGGTAGCGGAGTTCCCCGCCGTGGGGAAGAGGTCCTGAAGAATGGCGGTGAAGGCCGGGTTCTGGAGGAGAGTCAGCAGGCCTGAGTCCAGGGCCTGCCCAGGCTTCTGCTCCAGCGCTGGGGGGGGAGGCGCAAACGTCAGAGAGGCGTTCTGACACAGGATGTTGTTCTGCAGGGGGATGGTTTGGCACGGGCCTCCCTGGGGGATCATGGAGGGACCCAGGTGCTGGAAGAGCTGCTGTTCCAGGACCAGGGGCAGAGACATCGGGCCTTGGTTGGTCATGAAGTAGGGCGCTGCCCCCATCTGGCCAACCTGAGGCGCAGCAGACCCAGCCATCTGGAGGTGGATGGGCAGCATCATAGGGCTCTCCCCCAGGCAGAGAGGCTGCAGGACGGCCGTGGCCACCTTCAGAGCCACGGCGCCCGGGGCCTCCGTGGCTGGGTTCAGCGCCGGGGGGCCCGAAGCGTCGACCAAGGGGGCGAGCCCCGCCTTCGTCAGGCCCTGTCCACTGATGTCCCAGGGGTCCGCAGGGATGGCCGCGTTGACGTCATTCTCCAACTTGCCGATCACGTTCCCTCCTCCCGCTTCACGGTCACGCGCGTCAGCCTGGGAGCCGGACACGGGCAGGGAAACTTCGTCCTTAAAGGTATCCTCCATCTTCTGGTCTGTAGTCTGAAGAAAGCGTTCCTCACAAGCTAGTGTCGGGTTTCGTGGTTATCCCATTGGTGGATGCAGTCCTGGGGGAGGAGGGGGGGGGGGGGCGAAACACCATTAGCGACATTCAATAAAAAACAGTGGCCTCTTGGTTTCCCTCTTTAAAGCGTCAGCAAATGGGGCAGACTTGAGGTTATCGCTTTCTTCAAACCCAGATTTAATCCACCAACACATGGAGGGGTTCTGCTGAGCAGTCAAATCGCTCCATTACCCGGCCTGGTTCCCCCTGATTACAGACACACTGTAGGCAGGCTGCCACCACCCCCCTTCCACCCTCCCAGCCCCGATTGCCCCCCACCACCCCACACCCCTCCTCTCCTGTGGTTTAAGACTTGCGTTGAAGAGGTTAAGCCTGGGGTAATAGGCCATATGTAGCTGAATGGAGGGAAGCTTCTCATTTGAGGGTCCAAGAAGCCCCTAGCAGAAATGTACTAATTATATGCTCCTGGGCTCCTATGGAGTGGGCTCATCTTAACTGTGCATCAGTACAAACTAGCGGCACCAAACTATGATTACTTGGTTCACCATGATTTTTTTCTCTCATGATTTCCCCAAAATTGGGGGAGTCAGATGGCTGAGCGGTTAGGGAATCGGACTAGTAATCTGAAGGTTGCCAGATCGATTCCCGGCCATGCAAAATGATATTGTGTCCTTGGGCAAGACACTTCACCCTACTTGCCTCGGGGGGAATGTCCCTGTACTTACTGTGAGTCGATCTGGATAAGAGCGTCTGCTAAATGACTAAATGTAATGTCAATGTAATGATCATTTACAAACTGTACATTAAAGAGTAAAACATGATGCAGTCAACTATTTACAAGACTCAATGCATTAATGTGTTTATTTGGCAAACAAACATACTTTGAACGCTACCAGGACCATAAATCTAACTTTATTGGTTTAAGATGTATTAAAAAGCCTGCCAAAACGCTGAAATAAATACTAATTGCGAGAAAAAAAATATAAATCACAGACCAGAACTGGAAATACAACAAGGTGGCCACAATGTCTGTAGATGATTCAGTCTAGTAAATATTACCTTACAGGAAAGACTCGTAAAAAAAAGCATAACTACATTTGCAAGACAGGGCCAACCATAACAACAAACTCAGATCTAGACATACTGTACTCAAAGCTTTTAGACCACCTGTGGTTTGAGAAAGGGTGGATGTGTCTCGTCTAATCCATCCAGACTTTGGGTCATATCTCCATCCCTAAACAGCTCTAATGCAGAACTCCTCTCTCATCACTGCCTCCTCTGTGGTCCTGTCTCCTGCAGTGTTGTGTTGCTGCCTCAAACACGCCGATCCTGTCCTCGGTGTGGCAGCTGATATCACACCCTGACATCACACTTGGAGCTGCCAGTCCTCATCCATCTCCCATGATGCTTCATGGGATGGGGGGAGGTGGGTGGGTGGGGGGGGGTCACTAGGTATTGTAGGCTTCAAAGGCATCAGCAAAGCTCAATTATAGATGGATCAACGCGCAGAGGAGCATGTGTGTCCTTTAAACCATTAGAAACTCAAAGCTAAACAGCTAAACGAAAAATGGTAACATTCTTTTTCTCAGTGATCGTACATTAAAACAATGACTAGAATCGCTTCAATATCCCAACAGAATGCCAACCAGCTGGCCACACCACAAAGGAAGGGCCCTATTTCAAATGTCTTTGACCAAATTGCCTCCATGTGGTGTTGGGTTGCCCCAGTGAGCGATTCAGAGGAGCTTCCTCCCCCTAGGGCGGCTTCTATATTGTTCTGCTGCACGGCCGAGACACAGCAACAGCATGGTAACAGCCTTCTGATGGATCACATGAAGGTCCTGGGCGAGCCGCCTGGCTGATCACTTGGTCCGCATTGGACACAAGGGACAGGTCTAGGGAGTGTGCGCTTTGGGAATAAAAACATGCTTAAACACACCCTGCAAGAATCCAATAAAAGCTTATGTGTATTTATAGCTCGTGGCCTCTGTGCTGAAACCCCGGTCTTTTCCTGGCTCAGCCAGGCAGACACCCGTTATTTATAGACTGTAAAAAAGATGGCGTCTATTCACTGTGAATGATGTCCAGTGAGATCATGAAATTGTGGGAGAGTCGATACGATATGAACCACACATTTGGCTTCGCCCCTCTTTTGGTGGATAAGTCAACAAGGATGTCACACCAGTCATCCGTATCATGCTGTTGCCATGGGGACCTGTCCACATGGACGCACTCCGCTCGGAAGCATGTTCATCAATCAATAACTATTACTTTAAATGAGCAAATGTTCCCCTATGACATGTCAGGTGAATAAGCTGTAAGCAGCATGGCCTGTCAATCTTACTTTCATATTCTCCCCTCTCTTTAACCATAATTGAATGTATATATAGAAAATAATCACGCCACGTAGAGCAAACCTTTCGAACCAAAGGGAGCCTGCAACCAGGTCCTGTGTGCAGCTACAGCCCATCGAAGAAGGCTGAGCGGTGTGTGAATCTGCCCTCAAAGTCAGGTGGTCTGCCTTGCAGCTACCTGGCCTTGGCATCCATGCTGCCCTGCACGCACCGTAGCTCTCCGCTGAAGCTGCGGGCAGGCACGCGAGTTCAGCACTTCACAGCTGGTGACAAGAACAAGAAAACAGGACCGCGGAAGAGTAGAAGGTGTTACCATTCTTCTCCCTCTGTGCGTGTTTGGCGATTTAAACAAGGTTGAACTCAACTGCTTAACGTATGGTCTTTCAGTACGTCTCTCTGAGTTGAAGTCAGAGTGATGTCGAATCGGAGGCAGAATGGGTTAAACCTCGCTCCTCTAAAACACACACACACACACATAGCAGTTTCCATTCAGAATACATTATCACTACGGTCACTCCTCGCTCCATGTGACTTGAATACTAATCAAGAATGACCTCCGGTCCTGTTTACCTTGAAGGGACTCAGTTAGCCATGCAGGCCTTCCCAAGGTCCTCTGGGGCCATCATCTGACTTCCATCACTGCCCATGTCAGCAGAGGCTTGGAGGTCAGGGACAGTTATAAATATCACCAAAGCAACAGTGCTTTAATTAAATATGAGGTAATGTAAGACGGCAGGCATTGGAAACCAGAGCGCTTATTGATGATCATCCATTATCTTTACAGGACAGTGGGACGAGCTCTAAACACTTACTGTTTTGACAAGAGGGGTCACGGTGTCTGTTCAGTGCTGCTTAAAGCCATGACACACAGTCCCTCAGTAAAACATTGTGGTGCAGATTGGGTCTTCTGCTTTATGAGTAGACCGGGCAAACGGAGAAGGATAGCGGCTCGGGTGGAAATCTCTCCCGCCTCTACTGTAATGATTTCCACATTTACGTCTTGGTCTCGCCTCGGCAAAGGAATGCGCTCCCGCACTCTACGGCAGAAGGACAACAACAACAACAACAGCGAACGCTACTTCAGTTCCACGCCGAGAAAATACGGTTGGATGCAAAGGCTGACGTTGACGAACACTCGAGTTACGCACCCAAGGCACTCTCTCCGTCCTCGTTTACACTCGCTTCCCTTTCTTTGACAAGGGGTGCAATTCGTTACATTTTCCCCGCAGGGACGGCCACCCCTGCTGCTACGCGTTGTGTGCACCACTTGAGGACCGTCAAGATGTGGGTCCACCTCCGTCAGAGCTGCTGGAGGGAGGAACACAGAAGGGGAGATGCGGGAGAACAAAGACCCAGAGACGAGGCCCCGAAAGCCCAATGACCCATAGGTCATCTGATAGAACTCCCCAACCCCCCCTCCTCTAATTAACCCGTATTACAGACGTGCACAGAGACTAATCTCGTGTTCCACACACCCACCCGCCCATACGATCGAGGCTGAACTCAAATCACATTACCATTATTATATTCAGAATACTGATGAGAGCAGAGGCTGTGTGGCTGACAGTGGAGACAACAGTCTGGATGTAAATGTGCTGTTTTGGTTGAGCGGTCTGGTTTTAGCTGTCTCTCTTCAAATAAGCCTGCTCTTTGGGTCGAGCACGGTACTTGATGTTACATAGCTGAGAGTGTTAAACAAAACATGGCTATCTTACTATGTCGCAAATGACGCCTCCTCGATGTTGTAAAGATGATAACAGCCTTGTTTTAGTGTGGTTGAGTCTCGAAAACAGTTGATTGATGCTGTACGCTTTCAAGTACACACATAAACAAATGTTTTAAACAGCGCACATCTTATTCAGTTAAGTGCAGGAACATTGATCAACCACAGCAGGGCATTTCACAAGGACATAAATATGTTTAGAGATAAGATATATAACATAACCAGACTCCCAGCACCACTGTGCAGACAAAACAACAGTGGAATACATCATTGCTATGCTACGATTCCTTCTCAATGAATATATTTAAACATTAGCATGGGAATTTGTCAGGACAGATAACATTCTTCTCTCTTTTTTTTTAATTCTCAGGCAGAGAGACCACACAGTGGGCTACATATGGTGAGATATCAGGCCAGGCAAACCGTAGGAGTGTCACAATGCTAGCATTGATTTATCTACTGCTCCCAGGCAGTGGTTAAGGCCTTATCCTTCAATGCCAGGGTTTCTGCTTCTTTGGCTTCATCAGTGCTGCTTACAAATTGGCTGACTGTGTCTTCACTAAAGCTTCTCAGGCAACAACAGTCAAGTTAATTTGCAACCATGAACCAATATAAATGTGTTTCATTTAAAGCAGTGGTGTATCATTGTATGTAGACTATCTTTCTTTGCTAAACGCCTTGCATGACTGTGAAAGTATAGCAGTAAACCTGAGGACCATTGTTTACATTTTTACACTAGGCTTTTACTTGCTGCTTTGCTACATTACCAGATCCCTCAAAGTCAAAAAGCACAAACCAGTTTATGAGCAACCTGCCTTATCTACTGAAAATATAGCCACTAGCTATTGTTCTTAATCGAGTTCGTTGGGAATCAATAGCAGAACATACATGGCCATTCGCAAGGTGAAACGCTGAATCTGCATATCGTATGGAGGCAGTTTTTATTTATTTATGTATCTTAGTATACCATATCCTACATTAATGTGCGTGGTTGTATGCTTCAGGCATTTTGGTTCCCTTTAAATAAGGACACCGTTTTGCCAAATGCATAAAGCAGAGATCGGACATCCTGGTTGATATTGATGAATTAACATACCCAATTTGTGCATGAACAATAGCCTACATTTAGAACCATTAAGTGGATGAATTTACATTTGCGCAAACTGTAGGAAAAGCGTAATGCTCACGGTTCCATGCTATTTCCATATTTAAAGTAGGACGCTTATTTGGGTAGACACTAAAAAATGTCGGCGACAAGGTAAATAAAGAACCGAATAGCTTTGGTTCATCCCAAGTCCTCTTAATGCAATCCTTCTATAAAAAATATATTTATCACACGAGAGATAGCCTAACAGAACAAGCATACCTACCATTCCGGCAGAAGTTCTTTTCAAAACGGGGTTTTCAGGTGACGAAATAAGTTTAATGGCAGAATTGGCAGATTATATTCTGTTATAAATAACGCTTTATATTCCCATCATAGTCCTGACGTTGCCATCCTCGGTTAATACCCCCAGGAACGATGTAATCCTGTGACAGCAAGGCTGCGCGCGCAGCGGCATAGCGGGTCCTCCCTGGGCCCTCCCTCTCTCGGTTTTTGTCGGAAGCTACATTTATTTCAAGGAAATAAACCTACTAACCCTCCAAATACATAAACCTAACACAGTTTTATGGTGAGATAAACAACACTTTTTAGGCCCACATAAAATAACGTGTATGCTCCAACGGTTTCTCAGCAGACAGAGCGAATAAAGATGCTGCACAGTTCAGATAAGGACAATGCATTGCAGTGTTGATGTTACATTTAGGTTTAGTTTGGTAGGCCTCCACTTCTATCCTTTTCGAACTATCACCAAGGGCCCTTTTTCCAGCCAAAAAGAGTATGCAAATTAATATGTTCCGTCTACACTGGTTTTGGAAAGACATACTGTTATTCTGAGAGGGCCAATATGCTGCCAGTATGATGGGGACAGGTTAATAGGTCTCCTATCAATTCCTGTCAGAGCAGGAGCTGGGCCTCCCATTGTTCCACTGGAAAGCTGTTTAATGCACATTAATGAGCCATGAGGCATACCTAAGTAACTTCACATTTCAGGGGATTCCTCCCAGTTTCCCCCCTTACTGTGCTTTCTAAAATCAAGCCCAACAGATTATTCTGCTCCACAACATTGACATGTTCTTTATTATGAATACCAAACAATTTCATGTTGGATACACAGGACAGGTCAGACTTAATTGTCTTACTGATGTGAATATAAAGGGATCGAGGATCTGTCAAGTGTCCCCACATCCTCACTCTGATACATGATTTCCCTCTTGTTGTCATGAAAAATATAATAAAGACGTTTTTTTTCCCACTAATGACATTTTACACATTCAATTAACTACTTTCCACTGGGACTACGTGCATGAGGGAAAGGGTCAGAGGGAATGATGAAAATCAGTGAAAGCCAGACAGAAGGGCCGCGAAAGCAAGGGATATGATGAACGGGACGTAATGAAATAAAAGGCAAACCCAGAAAGAGAGAATGCTGGGGAGGGGGGGGGGTCATTGTTGGTGTCTGAGCAGAGGATGCAAGGAAAGGTCAGGGATGAATGACTCTGAATTTAGGTCACCCCCACCACCGAAACTAGAATCAAACGTGATCACACAAGAGTGAATTCGATTCAGCTTCCTAGCCCTCTGCAGTACGACATTTCCCCTTCGCAAGCAGCATCCTGGAGCTTTGCTCCGAGGCTAGTCTAGTGACATTCTGCATCAGGGAGGTCAGCAACATCAGTAACATCTGCAGTCAATGTGCTCTGTGACTGGGTGTCATTGCTCCCAGCAGCCCACTCTCTCTAATGCGATTTTCCACACTACATTTCCCCTGTCCCTCAAAAGCCATTCGGTTAGGAAGAAAATGTAGATGCTGACATTTGCTTTGAAGGCCTAAGATTTTGGATAGAATGAACCTCCTAGTGTCCATATGACACTGTGTGATCATGTATAGACTACATACAGACATTTTTCAGGACACAAGATGTGTGAGGACACGGACCAGAACACACACACATGTAAAGAAAGAAAACTATTATAGGACTATTCCCAAACCTGCCACAAACAATCAATTTAGGGACCTATTAGATTCATTAAAATTACAACCTTGGGATCTTACACTGATTACAAGGGCATGGCACCAGTGACAACGGGACAAATGGTTCACTGGCCTTCAACACAGTGGTGATGGGAAACAAAGTTGCTGTTGTCTTTTATCTGTCTTTTTTCTCTCTCTTAGACTAGGCCTGCTATCTACAGATACGCTGCTGGCCCAGCCAGTTTCCCCTCCCCTGTCAAGACTTGCAGAAAAGTTCATGGTCAGTACCCTTTGAAGAGTGCCCATGAGGTCGCCAAACAGTCAAGCGCTTTGTTTGCATTTTCTCTTCACTTCAAATTTCAATTCAGGAAACATGCAAGGGGAACAAAGCAGTCTTGTCCATATCAGCTTGGCAGACATTGACCAGGGCTGACCAGAGCTCCCTGCCTTCCTTTAATCTGGACAAATGCAATCCAAAGTCAAAAGACATACAGTAACAACTAGTCTTCAATGTGACATACAGATTCAAATAAATCAAGCAAAACTAACAACGTTGTTGTGGTTTTGTCTTCAAAGGAGAGAAGAGCTGGATGCAAGCCTCTTTATTTTGACACATTACGCAACCTCCCTTCCACTTTGTTATCATTTCAGGTTTCCTGTGTTCAAAACAAGCATAACTTCCCAAAGAACCAAACCCCTAGGCCAAAGTTTATTGTATTAGATAAAATCAGCAATCTCTGAAATGGCATCCAACCTGGCTTTGCAGCTATAGATTTCACACATAAATCAGACAACAAATATCTGAAGCCCCCATAATGATAAATCTAATGTAGAACGCTATATGACTATCAAAAATGTGGAACATATGTGGAAAAACAATACTGTGTCCGCGGCAACGATGCTGGGTGATGTTTGGAGTGTGAAGGTGTGCTTGGGCTGACTGCAGAACTCTGTCGACTGCTGTGCAGTGAGGGGGAGGGAAAACTGGCTCCCTGCTGAGAATATGATTGAGCTTCCTCCCCGAGAACATGGAAGGGAGGAGGGGAAGGGATGAAAGTGGAGGAGAGGAGGAAGATGAAGGGAGTGAATGTCAGCAATATGCAGTATGCTAGAACACAGTGACATGTTCTAGGGTAAAATTATGCAATTATTATTTGCACTTAGCCTATATTTGTTGGATAAAGAGCTCTCACAGATTATTTCAGTGAAATAACACAAATATTTAGCCAGTTGAATACATTGCTGTAAAACTGTGCATTCTCTGTATGTGTTGGTTCTTTTAGCTCATTCTATCTTTGGTTTTGATGGGTTTTATTCTCACCACTCCATTTGTCAGACTTGACAGACTGCTGAATGAATGAAATACATTAAAGTGTGCGAGGGACAGACACCAGTAAAAAGAAATCAGTAAAAATAAAATAAATAATCACCCGCAGCTTTCTGATCTCTGACCTCTGACACAATATCCAGTAGCGTTGAGGGCGCGTGGCTTCATAGAACCCAGAGAAGTCGTTACTGTTAGGAAGTTAAAAGCATGAAAAGTGTCGGGTGTCAAACTGGAATTAAATCTGAATTACATCTTGGGGAAGAAACGAGAATCGTGGAAAATAACACGAAAGCAGTAGATTCTTTCCAAAGTGTCAAAGACGGCGATGAAACTTTACAGTACATAGCAGTCAAACTCGAAGCGGACGATGTGGATCAGATCTTTTCGAGCACTGACTGGGCCTCTGAAGGTGAAACTGAGACAATATCAGATGTGGAGGTCTTCGCACCTTTTGAACCTAGAGGTGAATCCCACAGCAACGATTCAAAGATGTATGGCTATTTTGCTGCATATTAATATATGAATTTAGGTGAGCTTGTTCGCAGAAATGGATCTAGCCTAAACCTGACTACACCTAGCCACGCTGGAGTGCTGTGCTAGCAAGCACCAAAGCAAGGCCGATATAGTTCCTTCCAAGACTCCGTTTACAGAGATGCTGTATAAATGGAATTGTAAATTCATCAAAACATGTATTAATGATTGCACGTTTGAGTTATTTAATCAATGAAGCTTTGTCTTTCTGAATGTATACAGTAATTCCCTGACCCTGTCCTCAATGTGTTTTCCGTGTTCAGCATCATCAGCAGACAATGTTCCGCCATTCAAGACAGACAACAGGCGGAAACAACGACAAAATACACATTTAAAACCAAAACCCCACCTGAGAAGTATCAGAGATAAAAATCCCAAGGTAGGTCAGGCGACATTTAAACGGGACACAAGTGCAGTTGAATCGGATTTCACTGTGACAACATTTTAGCAGCCGTTATTGACTAGTTGCAGGCGGGAAAATGGCGGGGTTATATGTAACCATCATTCAGAGCCAGGCCTGTCCCAGCTCCCAACAACAAGCCTGAGTTTGCTTGTAAAAAGTGGAAAATACATTTACTTGGATATGTTCAGTTGACTATAAAGGAATGGACAACGCGTCCCCGATTCCTCCCATTGTACAAAAATGAATACAAAATATCCCGGATATGGGTGCTGCCATCTTGCTGGTGATGTCATTTGAAGCCGGAGTCTGCGCAGTGGTGACAACACTCGCCTGACCCAATCATGAGCATAAACACAACTATTTTTATTCTCAGATTACCAGTTAAAAACAAACTGATCAGAAAAATTAGCACATGAGCAGACATCAGCGTGATCCGTTAACAAGGAGGGGGCGGGACTTATGACATATACTGCAGCCAGCCACCAGGGGGCGCACAATATGTTTTGGCTTCACTTTTGCGCTATCACGTTGTCCATTCTTTTTACAGTCTTTGATTTGTAAATATTAATACGTGTATTTCTCTGCAGGAATGGACTCAGAGCAGCACCGACAAGCAATATCCCATACTGATGAACATTTTACACCACTGTGAGGTACAGCTGCACCAGTGTGCTATTTATTAATCAAGCCCTTGCACAGCCAAGACTTTGATGATAAAGCTTCAGCTATGCTATTGTTCCAGTTCTTGCGTGTGGCAATAAATAGACTTGAGGAGAAGATTGACACCCTCCAGTCAAATGTAGCAGCCCGATCACAGTCACAGGTTGGTGTACACAGCAGTGCTGATCTATTATATATATTATAACAGGAGACTAGCAGCAATATGGGGCTCACATTTCTATCTTGGGAATATATGCAGTTTCCTGATGTTGTTGTCTGGGTACATAAGGCAAATAGAATTGTAAAGCTCAAATACAGCTTCACAAAGGAACCCACATTTCTGAAATGTGTATTCTCACAGATGCTTGGGGGACTGTCTGAAGGTGTCAAAAACACTGCAGAGGTGAGAAACTCCCACTTTCACCTGAATAATCAGTGTTGTATTGATGAACAAGTTGCACAATGAGGTTTGGTATTCAACCATTCAGAGGTCGGAGGATGAGATTGAGCATCTCCACCCCAGGTTTCCTGTTGGGAGCCACATCCTCTCCCAAGTTGGAGCACATGTGATGGAGTCTGATAACAAAAGTGAACACAGCGAGTCAATCTGTTTCATTTCTGCCTTCCAGGAGATGAGCCCTCAGGCATCCTCAGCATATTGCTTTGTAGGTCAGAGGAATCACCTGTCCACCCCTCTTTGGCAGAATAGCCTCTCTCAGGCCCCCAAATTCCCCCAACTGGGCCCAGCACCCTGGAGGTCGAAGTCGGGTAGCCCCAAAATAAGCCCCTCCGTCAGCCAGCAAGGCCCTCATCCTGCCCCAGCCAGAGGGAAACCCAGAGGGAGACCCCCCAAGAGGAAGTCCCAGGCTAAGGGGCCTGGAGCTGGGAGCCAGGAAACAATGGAAGAATGCAGATGGGTTTGTGGAGAATGCAGTATGCAGGAGAATGCGGATGGGTTTGTGGAATTGGGGAAGAAGATCAAAATATCACCGCTGGAAGCGATGGAGGCTGTTGAAAGCAGGGTGGTTGTCCGGCCCGACACCTCGACTCCAAAAGACGACAAATTAGGTAGCTTTTCGGTTGGTAGATGTGTACGTTCTCAGCTGATGTGCCGGTCTGATGCAGGATTGGTGTTTGGCCCGTCTGGCCTGTCTTCACAGTGCTAATCGGGAGCCCCATGCGGAAGGTGCACATCCCTGTCTCAGTCTACAGGAAGGTGTTCAGACAAGCTCTGCCCCAGGCAGCCGTGGGCCTGGTGCTGCCGGCAGTCTTCCCCCAGGCCATGCTCACCTCCGGCGGCCTCCCAGAGGACCCCGCCCAGGGGGTCAAGATGCTGGACCCCAATAAAATAGAGGCCATCAGAGGTAAGGTCTGCAGAAGTAGCACAAGCCATGAAGTCCGCGAATGAGCCAGAGCGCAACGCTGACTGATCAGAGGGCTGTCTTGTTTGCTAGAGTGGCTTGCTGAGATGTTTCCTTGCCAGGACATGAGGAGTGGAGGAGCAGACTGGGCTAAGTGTTTAGGGGTCATCGACAGAACAGTGAGGGAGGCTTGGCCTGCAGAAGGTACATTGTGACCCGAGGACTGGGTGATAACTGCAGCTGTGAAAATGCTGTACTTTCATGAGTCGCTGCCCTTTCACTTATATTATGTAATGTTCCATTAACAACGCAGCGTTGTCACACTTCACATTATTTCAAAGCAGGACAAAATGACACCTGTGATTGGGTCAGATGGACAGCTTTCCATCTCATGACACAAGATTTTGGTTTTATTTGGGTGTTTATTGACCATCTCCTTCCTGGACTTCCAGGACTTTGCTGTCTCTCTGCTTGATACTCGGAGCGCTCCGAGTATGGTCACTAGCAGTGTTTGAACCCTTCTAATGTAAGGGCTATTGTTCTACAAAATAAAATAAGTGTTTATTCTGTGATTGATGCCTCAAGTAGTTTATGTCATTGTAGGTCTTTCTGTGCCTCATTGCTGGTCGTTTTGGTTAGAACAGAAATGTTTATTCATCTTACAGTAGCGTCACATACAGTGAATGGTGACTCAGAGAACATTGACGCTCGCTGGATTGTCCAAGAAATGTATTCTCTGCTTTTATCCCTTCCTGCATGTATGTCCATCACCATCTCAACAATTGCTAAAAACTATTTTCCCATCGGTCTCCCTCCAGGAAATATGTATCAACAGCTTATCAGATGCCTCCCTCTTGTGGACAAAAGGGAGGAAGTAGGAAGTCTGCAATCTTTGTTGGTAATTGAGTGACAACAATTTAAATCCACTCAAGTTTATTAGTTCAAACAAATCACACATAATATGTATGCAAAAGATGTTTTGTTTTTTTTACATATATTTTTTATATTTAAAATCGAGGTTTCTTCAAAATTCAAAGTAAATCCACACATTCGGCCGTGGGAATGTTTACGGCTTGCTCCGGATCGTAGGGAGAACTTGAGGTGAAAGTATGGTCTGTCCTTGCATATACTGCTCGGTTTGTCTGAGGTCCTGAGCCCTCGGAGTAGCGGCCTGAGAGCTGGGAGGAGGCTGGGGGGCCCACGCAGGCCTTCAGAAGAGGCAGCACCTCTCCTGTACAGTGGGCCTGGTACTTATACTCTA
Organism: Hypomesus nipponensis; assembly: GCF_054491055.1. Lineage (NCBI taxonomy): Eukaryota > Metazoa > Chordata > Actinopteri > Osmeriformes > Osmeridae > Hypomesus > Hypomesus nipponensis. The sequence continues at coordinate 6,135,614 of NC_140376.1, read as the reverse complement.
CCCTGCTGCTAGGTCGGGACGCTAAGAAGTTAACGCCATACACACCCACGTTATTGATGTAATCGACCTGCGACATCATGGAGTTATTACACATCTGCCGTTGATCGATATGCCGTTCCTTGTAGGGCCGCCGCTTAGGAACAAACCGGCTTGCGTTTGTGTTCCTAAGGGGCTTGGAAATGTGTAGGAAGTCCTTTTTGTTATTTTGCCCGGTTGCCGGTTCTCCGTGTGGGCTGGGTGTGAACAGGTTGGTGGTCAGTTTCTTTCTGGTCCGGTGAGCATGGTGTCGGAGGTCATTGGGAGGATGGACACCACTGTTACCTTGCTTTGGGTTGACTCCATTGAGCACCGCCCCTACATCATCAGTCTGCCCGTGGGGCGCTGTCAAGGGGACTGGTGGAGCAACCAAAGGGAAAAGATGGTTCCCTCTGCTGGATGGTGGCTGACTGCTATGCAGGGGAACCTTTCCAAGGTCTCTATCTTGACTGACGTTACCGTCAGCGGAGAGAGTTTTGAGGCCCACGTTGTACGTCCCCGGGAAAAGCTTCTGGGGCCAGGCCCTCAGCCTCTCTCTGTCTCTTTCCCTCCTGACCATGGTCTTTGTCTGGAGGGAGTCAGTGATGCGCACGATGGCAGAGAGGACTGTAGTCCTGCAGGGGGCGCTGTTTTCAGACGGGTCCAGGTGGTGGAGGCCGGGGGAACTGAAGGGCTCATGGGGGAGCAGCTCAGAGGTGCACACGACTGGGTACGTCTCGCTGACTATCTGTGGAAACACTTTAGTTACGTAACCCCAAAAAAACACACCAAAACAAAACCCATATGTAAAAATAGCAGGCATTTACTTACCGGAAGGGGAACATAAACAGAAGGAGGCCGCGGAGAGAGCAGTTTAACACACCTTTCCATCTCGTCCGCGAGGCTGAGAGGGACTGAAACTGAAGCAGGCTCCGCCCCCCACGCAGACGGCTTCTCTCTCTGTGCATCGTTCTCTGGATACTCTCTGCTCCTACATAAAACACAATTGCGGTGACAGAGAACATCTTAGCGTACATTTACGAGAAGCTAACTTGGCGGTTCTTAGCGAGCAAGCTGACTTGCCACCTGGGGGTTCGGCTGGTGGATACTCTGACAATATTCCCGCGCTGAAGCTGATGGCAAACCACCTTCCCCACAGACTCTGACATGGAGAACTGGTCCTCCTCTTGCTCTGTCGAAAACAGAGGGAGACAACCTCAAATGAGTGAGACAGAAACGGAGAGAGAGAAGAACATTTGGTAGCACCATGACTTCTCGATACATTCGAAGGTTCTGAGAAATGCTTTGTGGATGTCGTAAGAGACTGAACCTCTGGAGGTTTATGAGGCTTGGTATGAACAACCTACGAAGAGCATGACGGCTGCGAGTTACCTATGAAGGCCACGAGAGGGGTGTCCTGGTGGGAGGGAGAGGTGCACCAGTGAGACGTGTCTGTGTATCCCAGAACTCCACCCACCATTGCCTTGCTGCCATCACTGTCCGCTTCAAAAGGAGGAACCTTTTCCACCTAGCCGGGAGACGAAACAAACACACCCTCAGTCACAGTAAACCTGGTCAAAACAAATATAACACCGGCCATAAAAATGTAACGCTCCTATGGAAACTGGGCTACACTGCTGAAATAAAATACAGGAACTCTAAATGTACAGTATGTGAACAGGTCACTGTACCTCTCTGGACCACTTAAGTCTCTGGGGTGGATGGTTTGCAGACATGTAGGTGGGCGTACTTCTTTTTTTCAAAGTTAGGATCATAAAGCCCTCAGAGTCCTGGTCTGAAGACCCACATAGAGAGGTTGGAAGGAGTACGAGCTGAATTAGTTAAAGTGTTCAAGAAAAATGGAAAAATTCAAAGCAGCTGCTGTCAACATTTGGTACTGAACCTAGATATTTAACAAACAACCCCCCCACACACAAGCATCCATTAATAATACACGATGGGAAAGAGAAGAACGATATCACAGGTTAAATTGCAAATGGAACCAACTGGAAATCTAAGCTGAGTTACTGTACCCTCTCCTTTAGTTACATACGCACTAGCGCTGCCGAGATAGAGACGAAAACAAATGTTGACGTTAATATTTAAAACACCCGAAGGCAGGAAATCAGAAGGGGTTAAAACCCCACCAACCAGTTCTCCAGGCCAGCTTTCATCTTCTCTGACTAACCCATGAACCCACCTCTCCTCAGCCCCTCTGTCCCCTGGGCATCCCTCATCCAGGAGACATCCCCTGGGCAGGTGAAGGGCAGGAGACTCACTCTGCTGTTGATGGCATTGTCCGGTCTGCAGCAGCAGTCTTCGGTGATGGACGGTGGGGGTACTGAAAACTTTGCCGATCTTGGAGTGACACGTCTAAAAGTCGCCACATATAATAAGGACAGATACAGGAACAACGCTGCATTTATTGTGGGGTCATGGGGTTACACCAATTTTACACCACCATCATTCCTCCACTCGATCACTAGATAATTGCATGACATATGTCACAGTTGGTAACAATCTTTTATTAGCAATAATGTTGAGAGGTTATCAAGTTAAGGATCAACACTTAGATCAGACTGTCAGGCAAACCTAATACTCCTGATTACTTGCAAGACCTTAGTTTACTATGCAGGAGTTCCTGCTCCTCTTTGATGATCTCAGTCTTAGTTTTAGGTTTGGAAATGGGGGTTCTCCTCGAGCTAGGGAAGTCGAAGTCTGAGCCATAACTATGACATAGTGGAAGGTCTGGCTCGTTGCGGGAGCTGTGCGATGATCTGGGCGTACAACTAAAAAAGCGATTCTTCTGGGGGAAAGAAGAAACGCAGAATACCTATCAACAACGGATTGTGAATGATGCGAAACACATGAAATCATATTCGAAATAAACAGGCTAAAAACAGTTCCAACGTTGGCTCATTTAATACCAGCACTTACCCGTGCATGCTTAGCCAGGATCTTCTTAGAGTGTTCGTCCAACACATTGTATGAGGCAATAAGTCTAGTTGTCATTTTTCATGACATGTTGTGAAGGAAGAATATACCCAGAGTTGTTGATATATACAGTAACTAGAACGCTCCCTGGAAGACCGTAGAGATAACGTAGCTCTACAGTAACGTGAAGAGGTCATTCAAACTCTCCAACTACTCTTTGTTACAGTAGCTAGCAAGTCAAGCCATTGAACTTGGGTTAAACTTGACTCTCGACAAGTGTCAATGTTTTTCGTCTCGTTATTTGACCAGTTCGGCCAGTCCAGGACTAACTGTAAAACAAAAAAATTCCTAGACTAGTGATATGCATACAGTAAACTAACAACTGTCGTGGTGTCTACAGTAGTTCGATTCAGTATAATAACACTGGTAGTTGATGCTGACAAAAAAAACGAAATTATTACCTGACCCTGCGACACAGCGTTATGCAAGCTAGTTAGCTCTAACCAGCACAAGTTAGATGTCCAATTTACATTTGGTTCACTTATCCTGTCTCTTGATGCCAGACAAACAACAAGCGGTCTCATCGTCCCCATAGCAACAGGCCAAACGATCAAGGTGCGTTGATTCTGGGTACGATTGATTTGTATCACGAGTTTCTTCTGAAAAATAAAGATATTTTAAATAATCTGATATTGTCAGTGTCAAAAATGAGTTGTGACATTTTCAATGCTTTGCCTTCAGTAAAGCAAGCAAGGCCACGATTGACCTGACCTTGAAATAGGCAGTGTGTATTTTGGCAGGTGCTTGTGGGATGAAACGGTAGTGTATTTTAGATAAGAAATGTGTGTCTCCATGTGCCACGTAGCCACAGACAAGACCCACATGGCTAGCCTCACACACGAGTAGAACCGGCAAGGGATAGCATCTCTAAAAATATGTCTGGACTCAATGTTTCCCTCGGGTACTTTCTGGCTGTTACAGCGTTTGGAGCCTCAGTCAGAGCTCTATTCAGTAGATGGCCCCGCCTGAGTTTTGTTCTGGAGTTTGCTTCCTCATTTATGCTTGTAGCATGCTGGCTTGAAGTGCAAACCATCGTAGACATTGGTCAATGGGCAGGAGGACTTGGCCCAGATGTGACTCTGACCATACTGTTTGTGATGCTGCTGACCCATGGTATTGTCTGTGGTGGTGCCACTGGGAATCCCTCTCTGGTTCTGATGCGGTTCCTGCTGCTGGAGAGCTCCACCCTGCCCACCGTTCTGGCTGTGGCGGCCCACTTCCTGGGTGCACACTTGGGCCTGCAGGTGGCTGTCTACTACTGGAATCTGGAACTCACAGACATGCACATGATCAAAAACCTGATGTCAAGGGAGTGCAGTCCGGCACTCAAGGTCTCCCTGCTTCAGGGGGTGTTCACCGAGGGAGTGTCTGCACTCATCTTTTACATCATTTACCTGTTCTTGCATCGCAAGTCTGCATTGCTCCGGGTTCCTGTTGTTGCACTCACGCTCACATTCCTTTTCCACGTGGGTAAGTATTCCTTAATTTTATAGTCATTACCTTGACAAATTGGCCTGATTCAGTACATTCAGTGTCAGCGTTGACAAATGTTTCTTCTCTCATCTGTGATTCTGATATCAGAGCACAGCTAATTCCTCTTGGAAACACAATCCGACTTCATAAGGCTGCTGTCTGGCACTAGTGGTTTTGAATGCTACTCAACCCTTTCTTTCTTGTTTCTTTCAGCTAGTGAAAATACCTCGGCCTTCCTGAACCCTTCCCTGGCCTACGGACTTACCTTCTCCTGTCCTGGGTTCACTTTCATGGAGTATTCTGTCGTCTACTGGTTAGGACCCATTTTAGGTATGTCTGAACTGAAAAGCTAACACTCGATAAGAAACTGAAATCGAAACAAAAAAAGATAATCAACTGAACTGGAACTTTCATGATCTAAATCCCATTTTGGGATATTTAACTGTTAACATGTTGCTGTCTTTCCTTCAGGAATGGCCCTGGGCCTGGTATTGTATATAGGCCACATCCCCAGAATCTTTGCCAGGAACTTGTTTTATTCCCAGAAGACACGTTACAGACTGCCAAAGGGGGACCAAGGAGAGAAAAAGAAAAAGTGAAAGCATACACATGTACAGTATTTGCATTTTATTTAGCTGTTTATCAGGAACAATAAAAAAAACAACGTATTGAAAAAAAAAAAGTTGCACCCAATTCTTTTGTCAGTTTTTACATGTATTCGATTTGTTTTAATTCATGGAAAAATTGCCTTGCACCCAGTCAATTCAGCACAGTTCACCATATTAAATACAAGATCTAACGTGCCCATTGATACTACAGGAATCTGTCTCAAAGACACTCAGAAGTATAAATGAGATGACGGCTGGATTGCCTTCATCCACACTTTGTCTAGTGTAAAAATAACTATCATAAACTGTCAGTAGTTAAAGTCTAAGCCATTTCATGACATCTCTAATCATCCAGTACGGTGAGCTGTGGTGCAAGCGTCAAATGTTCATATTTTGACTGGGGCAGGGCCAACATCTTCATCTGTCTTCTTGTCCACAGGTCTTTCACTTGTTTTTTGCTTCAGCGATTCTTGCAAAGAAGGGTCCATTTCTACATCAGGAAATGGAAAAATATAAAACAGACCATTGTTTTACTATGATTTAGGGTATAGAGCAGTTTGTACTCTTCATATGCCAAACAGGTAGTTGGAAACAAGATTTTTAGTATACCCAATTGTGTCTGATTCTCCAGCTGGGCCTCAGGGCGGTCTGCCCAGAGACAGTGATCTGGATTGTTCAGAAAAGACTTGGTTTCACCACAGCTGAGGCATTGTATGACAGTTCTTCGAATCCTGCGCTTGTTCCCTTGAGTTAGGCATGGGTAAAGGCACACAAACTCAACATGGCTGTGACAGTCCATTCATTGCTGCAAACCATATGAAGACCCATTTTTATATTATGAGGTAAAACGTCATAATGCCAAGTTTCACCCTTAGTTGAAAACGTACAGGATAATACAGTTTAGCTTACTTCTTTGTCTTGTAGTGGCAGTTACTCCTGGCACCAGGAGAGAGCAGCACTTCTTACATAATGTTCGTTTCACTGACGGGTCCCTGCAAAGATGGACTTTGTTAAAGATAATCTTAATAGGAAGGCAAACATTTAACTAACGAGCATTCATCTATAATCATTACTCACTGTCTAAGTACCAAACGTCTGGCAATTGTCTTTTGAGTAAAGCAGTAAAAACGAGCCAGCTCCACGTTTTCCGGGTTTTGAGACAAAACACAATGGGCAGCCTGTAGGAAACACATATGTTTACAGTGCTGTTAGTATATACACGTTTTAGATCCTGAACGAACATAAACACAAGAAACAAAATGTAGTTACCTGGTATAGGTAATTTAACCTTTGATACGCTTCCTTGTCTTTTAAATTCCCTGTCATTACTTCTGAAGGGTGGGGGAACTAAAGCAGCCAGAAAATGTTGTCTAGCAAATACGTTTTTTGTTTTTTACACAACGTCGGTAGGAATGTGCAACACGCGCTAGTCAGCAACAATAACAAAAAGAAACAGCCATAGCGATCACAAGTTAGCCCTATGGTACAGTTACACAATTTCAGGATATTTCGCATGTAGCATGCTGTTTTACTTAGGACCAATATATATTCAACGTTGTGTTCTGTCCGGACATAAATAGTAATAACACCAGCTGCTGTACACGTCATACCAGGAACTTGGAACTTTTTCACCAGCTATCTAGCTTATCGAATAGAATCAACAGCAACCAGCCATCGAATACGAAGTGTTTTATGAGGATCCACATGGTCATCTGCTGATATATAGATTGAGACAACAAGTGTTGTGAAGCTGATATTAAAAATGATATTTCAATTAATCTTGAGGTTGGTCGTACCATCGATGTGGGCTTTTTTGGTGATGGCTGATACGACGGAACCCACATCTGCAGTTGTATCAACAGTTACTAATACCAGCTCCAACAAGCAACCTGTTACGAATTTTACCGCACCAAACTCCACTGCTCATCGTGACATTTTTAACACCGGCATGAACGCGGATAGTTCGATGATTCAACGGGCCTTATACGTCCTCATTGGGATCAGCGTGATAGGAGTGCTGTATTTCCTTGTCAGAGCTGTAAGGTAAGTCGCTAACAAAGTAGACTAGCTGGCTTGTTTGCCAGAACTAACGAATGAATATGGCTATGCTCGCAGCTAACTCAATTTGTGTACTTTAGGCTAGTTCAACTGTTTAACTTTTAAAAATCGCGTGACTGGGGTGAGTAATCATCAGCTGTGTGAAAACATTGCATAATTCAACTTGCCCCTGATTGACACAACGACGTTATTTGTAGGCTGAAGAAGCCAACCCAGAGGAAGAAATATGGCTTGCTGTCTAACTATGATGACAATGTGGAGATGGCTGATATGGAAAGCGATGAAGACGAGACAGTGTATGACGCCCGGACCCTGAGAAGGTGAGGCAGTATTAAGAAATGTCTAATGATGAGCCTGGCTTTTAGGAATATGGGGCAAACATATTGTGTGTTTTGGCCAAAAACTGACCAGTGGCATTGATCCATGTTTATTCCTAGACTTTGAACTGTTTACTCAGATTTAATCAGTTCATCAATGTATGCTTTGGTTTCTGGTTAGTGTCTCATAATTTCTTACTTGCCATCTCTCTTTAACTCTTTCTCTATCAGATGAGTCCTGACTTTTCGCGGTGTACCTGCTGTGGTGCACATTGGACAAAATTAAACATTCCTTTGGCTTAACTTTCAACGTATGTTGCAAATCTATGTTTTCCATATTCTCATGGACATGAAAATAAGAAAACTGGCTCTGAATCTGCGTTGTCTTGAGAAGAACATTGGAGAACCTGCTTGTATTGGGCTGAGGAGATTTTGTGATTGTATCCAAATAAACAAGCGTAAATAGGATTAGTAAAAGGACCAAACCAGTTGGACAGATTTATATTGCCAAAGATACTTTGGAGAAAGCAAAAGTATAATTATTTTTCTAATCTACGTAAACGTACATTTTTATGAAATGGACCATCTGTGTCCATCCTTCCCGTTGCCATGACGAGCTCCATGAATGTTGTAACAAGTTCTGTCTTCTAGATTACTTATTCAGTTACCTTAATGGATGTGGCCTTTCCCAGGTTTCTTTCTCTAGGTCACCTGAAAGTATCCATAGTAATATCATGCTGTTCAACGCTATTTTACGAACAGCAATATAATTGTGCATGAACTACTGTAAACTGAACACCAAGAAGACTATTTTGAGCCAGCCAATGTCATACCACCTGCTTGAACTATACACAAGCAGCTTACAGTATGTACTACATCTGGTAAAAGAGAATGGGGAGAGCAATAAACTGGGAAATGCACATACAAATTGTGATAGTCTTGGAGCCAAAAACTTATTGACAATCTTTGACAGTAAAGAATGAGGCCCTTACTGTTAATTTCTTAAACCACAAGCTTTTCCTTGTTATTTTTCTTCTCTTAACCCACAAGCTTATCCTTGTTTTTTTCTCTCTCTTTTTTTTTTACCAAACAGTTTAACTACTTATTTCGCTACAGCAGTCACATTAATGTTATTAATCTAATTTAAACTTGGAGTAAGGTTAATTTGGACTGTTCTTGTCAAATATTCTAGCTCACAAATCCTGTTGAAATGTATTGCCATATCTTGTAAATCTCTTGTAATTCCCTTTAGTCCAAGGACAATGTTGTACCTTGGTTGGAGACTCATTACGGTTGTTATTATTATTATTTTGTTTGTTATTGCTGCTGTGGCCGAGCACTAAATTTTTCTGAATTGTAGTTGTTGCAAACAAATATAAGCTTTAAGCTTTTGATTGACTTATTCTGTCTGTTTTATTTAAACTTAAAATGGTCAATTATTAATTGAGGCTATTTATTTTCTATATACAGTATGTTTTGTCTACATTTTTGACTTGGTTTAAGCCTGTTATCTTTGTGACTTAAAATTGTTATTTTTTATGGTGGTTTATATCTAGATCCAACATTTTCAAAACTGTTTAATTTTGTGAAATGAAGTCCGCTGATCAGAAACATTTTATAAAGTTTGTCTGGATGTCTATGCTATCACAGTTTACCTACTAATTCACAGAGTCCAAGAGAATGACCTAACAGCTCCTCCTCTATATCTTGAAACATGGCTAATTGTTATTAATTGTCTCAGGAGGCTAACTGTATTGATGAGAGAATGGGTTTTTCCTGTGGCGGTAAATCAAATGAGACACGCCAAGACGTATCACTTCATCACCCCTCTCCTTATTGGACCCACTCCTGTGGAGAATATGCAAATCTCCTCCCATGAGTCTGTTCTGTATTAACGCCTATTGAAAATTGATACTGCCCTTTAAATAATGTTAAACTCTGTCTCTGACATTTTGCTTTCGTTCAGTCAAGACTGCAGTAGCAGCAGCATTAATCCTGGGACCTGCGACTGAGTGAATCAAGGACATGCAGGGCCCCACAGTTTTATTTTAGGTCCATTCAGTCTGGGCCTAAAGCAAGATGCAAAATACACTTCCATGTTTGTTTGTTGATACATTATTGGAACATGAAGCAACATTTAGACTGATGTTGATAGTATTCTGGATCTGCCATTCGTGTCTGTTCTGTAGTACCACTTTCTGGGTTTCCTTGAAAGCTTTCAAAGAGTGTGGATGTAGTCTTTTAGTAGGGCAAGTCAATTGCTCTGGTCTGGGGGTTGGGGACACCAATTCCCAACTACCATTATACTTTCAAATGATTTATTATGCAAATTAATGAGTATTCCACCCTGACTCTCAGAGGGTAGAATGTTGTTCTTCCACTTTGCACATTCCATGCATGTCAGTTGGATGTCAACCTGCCAAGAGAAAATGGTTTTATGCTCAAATGTCATCCATTAATATTCAAGTTGGAGGTCATTGATATTTTGGAGACTATAGATAGAAATCATGTTACATCTGTGAATCACTTCTGTAAACATTTGAACCTGAGGTTGGTTTCAGAATGCAAGTTGTTCTTTATCCACATACACTCTTGATTGTTATGATGGATGTTTATTCATTGCGATGCTTTAAAGAGTTGTCTGAGCTTTTTGAAAATACCTGTCCACTATTAGAGTTTGTAATGGCTTTTTTCTTCTTCTCCCCTCCCCCTCCCCCCATAATCACCATGTGTCTTTCACCACGTTTTGCCTTTTGTATATAAACTGTATGTTTCAGCAATACAAATCTAGTTGTTGTGTGTTATACAGGAGACTGTCGATCCCAATGCACATGTACTTAACTACAGATCCATTATTATTTATTTAATTCCTAATTCATACTCACTCATAGAAGGAATCTAGTCTGAATAGGTGTAAGCACTAGCATGAGAGGAATGCAAGGGGCCACACATTAAACCTATCAGAAGCTGTAGGGAGGTTGTGAGGGTCAATTCGATGTATTTACATTTTTTGGTGATCTGACTGTTGAAATGAAGGCTTGTGAGTGGTGTGTGAATGTTGCGAGTGTTGAACTTCTGTGTTTGGTGGTAGGACCTAGATTCACGGACCAGCTGCGATAGCTTCCTTTGTTTTCATTCTGTTTTCAAATAAAACATATGTTGTGAGACTCATGGTTGATTATTGACCGCAGGAGAGGCTTCTTGAAAGGCACATGATCCCATATGAGAATAATAAGACAAGTCTGTTTTTTATCTTAACATTATGAATGGATTCAAAATATTGATTCCATTTAGTAGGGTTCCATTCTGGTACAAGTTCGAGGACGGTTATGAGTTTCAGTAAGGGCATGATGCCCACCAGGTGGCGCCATAGGACTATCTATATTTCCACTATATATTCAACTACACAGTTTTTCTGCCTGGCAACCTAGTTTGATTTAATGCCAGGTCTCAAAGATCCGCGAATGTTTATAGCTCAACTGGAAATAGGGAAATGCATTTATATTTCTTAAACGTTTAATGGATAATTATCTTCGTTTTTAGATATCGTTTACTTCATTCCTGATTCATACGTTCGGTGTTGATCACAACAGATCAAATCATCCAATCAATCAAAGTAGCCTGATTACAATTTCAAGTCAGACCTTTTTAAAGCACTGGATTATAACTTTTTTTTTTTGAAAAAAAATATATATACAGACGAGTTGAGTTTAGCCTTAGTACTGTACCTTTGATAACTAAAGTATTCTAAGGGAGCGCTGCCTGGACAACAAATTGTGGAAGCACAGCCTAGGGCTGACGAGCTAAAAAGTAAGTTTAGAATCAAATGGTGCATGAAACAGCCAATATGCCCCGTAGACACAAACAGTTCGTCTACAGCTCCTCTTGTCAGTCCTTAAGTGCATTCCTATTGCTTACTGCCGTCTGCAGACTGCTCCCTGTGCTTCGCCATGAGAGGTGTCTAGCATCTCCAGGTGCATATCCCAGTGTGTGTGTCACCCAAGCTAGTCTGCATATGCTTTTCCAATTACTTCTGTTAAACTCCAGTGTGACATCCCCGCTCAACGCAAACATCCGAGAACCGGCCCGGCCTATGAAAAGGACTTAGTATTAAGTAATTCCGGTTGACTCGTGTCAACGGCAATTTGCCGCACTCCAAAAAATGTGGAGAAGCAAGCCAACAAGGGGAACGAATGCCATTGAGTGGCACAGCTGGAGCCGGGAGAAATCGTCTCCAAGAAATTTAACTGGAAATCCAATGACTGGAGCATAGAAATCTGAAATTTAAAAGAGGAACGGGGGGGAAGAAAGAGCAAAGAGAGAAATGAATTTATTCCAAATGCAACTCTGTGGGACCGTGTGGCCTGCTTTGGATCCTTTCTGCATTTCAATGAAGAGAAAACTGCTCAAGTGATGTTGATAATTCTTGTTTTCTCTGGCACTATTCAGAACTCCGTCTCTTTTCAGACCATTAAAGAGGTTGTCGATCTGCTTACTTTTCAGCAGGCCCAACACACGATCAAAAGACTTTTTGACACGTAGAGTACATGATATTACTATAAAACGTATGCACCTTACTGTTTCGTCATGGCAGTGATCCTTTTAAACATGATGTGGGCAGAGGAAGGTGTTCCCTGAATGTGATGTAATGAAATTATACTGTTGGATATTTACTGTATGACTGGAAGCCTATTTAGGCATTTTGTGAAGGACTCTGGTATAAGCTGTTGTTGTTGTTGTTGCGTGTTTTGTAAAACTTCACCTGTTTCAAGCTGTGAGTCATGATGGCAGTGTAACTGCCAGGGCTTTGGAAGTCAAACCCAAGAATGGGATTCATGAAGCATATTATGACTTCTCCCTATAACTGATTGCATATTCCTACGCAACTGAAATTGCCAGCTAAAAGCAGAGTATAGAAATTCACCCTTGACTTTTGACTGCAGTTTTCTACTTTACTAATCCAGTTTGAATAAATCTATTCACACTGGTTGGGGATTTTACCTTCTGGCATCTTTAGCTAATAAATGCCCTGCCTTTTAGGTTATATTTTAGGTTGCTCCAGGCTTAAGGTGTTTGGGAGGGTGTGAGGTATGATTATGAGTGCACAGCAGTTCAAAAGAGCAGGAAAAGCATCCTTGAATGAAACATTTCCCTCAGAAGCAAAGCCAATGCAACTGTGTGTGGCTCCCATTGTGTGGCCGTAGGCCTGGTTCCACAAGCCTTTTCCAGTGTTTGATGACACTAGATGTGAGGTGATAGTCTCCTGACAGTGGAACGCACTCTTTCTCCCTCACACACAGACACAGAGGTCAAACCCAGCCACAGGGAAAGCCCCGCAGAGGCCAGAGAGTATGAGAGCACTATCTCTTTCCTCTCCTTTATTTTCCCTCGCTCTATCCCCCATTATTTCCTCTCTCTCCCCCCCCCAAGACCCTCCTTCTCTGCCTCTTTTTTGCACAGACTCTTCTTTTAGCCTCTTACTTTTTTTTTTTTCTTCTTTTTTTTTTTTCTTCCTCAGAGGAGACGCTCACTCCTGACCTTGCTCGATGCTTGAGTGGTCGGGCTGCTCCTGGCTTCTGGAGCGCCACTGGGAGACATAATAAACGGCGCCCTTTTCATCCCCAACACAAAGACGGAGAGGAGAAGACTCCGAAGGCCTCAAAGGAAGTCGCGGAACAAAGGAGACCTGAACTGAATAGATCTGTGAGAGTGGCAGTAGTGGAGTTGAGGAGGTGGGAGGGAGTGAGGGGGGTGTTGGGGGGTGGGGATCCTGAGCTAAGTTCACTTCTCTAAACACACCCATATACACATGCTCCCTTACACACTCGATCTCTGCCTGTCTGTCTCCCTCCAAAAAAGCGGGGCATTGATTTTGATTTGTTTTTATATTTTTGGGGACGAAGATGCCATTTGTCCTGTTTTTTTTAAGGGTCACAAGTTTGGCTGGTGAGAAGAGTGAGGCAAAATGTTTTCTGCATGGAAAATTCCTTCCTGTGTGCAGACAAATCTCCTTCATGGGGCAAGTCTTAGCTAAAATGCAATAAGATCAAACTGGTGATAGGTCTGTGGGGAAAGATGGGATAATCATGTCTTGAGGACAGGGGACATTTACCTATATGAGATGGTCTCAGACACACACCCGCCAGTAATGGTATCAATTCAATAGCCCTCATGGATTCCATGGCAAATGCAGCCTTTCTTTTAATCAATGGGATTATTCATTTTCTGTTTCCTAATTCAGGTTTATACTTTGATGCTAGTTTAGTTGTTCTGGACAAAAGCACTATTCACTTGTCAGTGGACATACTTACAGCATGTGTACAATATCTCACTCTCCAACTTTCCACATGAAATGCTTTTGTGAACTGTCCTCTCCTAAACATTATTTCCAATGGGATATGTTTTCTACTTTTTTTTGCCAGGTTTCTGTGTTGACAGAAGGCCAGGGGTGGTAATGAAGGAAAGTTTTACCCACTAAGACCTTATGAACACATATTTGTCTGTCAGCTTCTCTATCACATGACGATTTGTCCATGCTCACTGACTCTTTATTGCTTCTGGCCTCCCTTGGCTACCATGAAAAGAGCCACTGTTGGGTAAATAGTATGCAAACAGATGGCCCCACGCCCTTGTTGGCTCGCCTTATAGTCCGGTTGTAGCAGCGAAAGGGGAAATGTGGGCTAACATGGTAAACCAGAAGTAGTGATAGTGACAGGAGCCATATTGTAGCGTGGCCGTGCAGCATCAAGCTCCGTTTGGAAGTTGTTGTGCTGTTAATCCACAGACTCTCACCCCCAGAGATGAACCTCATACCAGCCGGAGAGGGGGGAGACCCTGAGAGGGGACGTGTTTGGAGACGGGACTTCAGAGGTTCATCCCAGACGAGGGGCCGACGACATCAAAGTCTCCTCCTATGTACTCCTGCCCCTTCAAACACAATGAGAATGAGAGAAACCCGGAGCGACGGAGAGGGATAATGAAAAAGAAGAAGAAGTGTAGCGTTTGGCTTTGAATTCAATCCCATGTAAATGAGATGGAGAGATTTGAGCCTTTTCTGGGAGGGAGAAGGGTCCATATCCGCTCCCCTCCGCCATGCCCTCGCTCCTCCTGCTGATCAGTGGCTCATCTCCCTCTCCTCACATCGGGCCCGGGTGACACGCCAGCGAACAAAGAAGGATTGTGGGAAAAAAAAACGCCGGCATGCTAGCTTGGTGTCACATGGTAGCCAAGCAGGGAGCGTTCCACTTGAGTCATTTTTGGACAGATTTTTTTGCATAATCCCCCCTTTCCACCTACATGCAGACACACACACACACACACACACACACACACAGTCCTTTGCACTCTCACCCACCCCTCCCTAGTACCCACCCCCTGGTTCCCAGTCCACCACCAGACACACACCCTACCCCAAAACCCATCCCACAGTCGCGCCTGTCACCCCTCAGTGGCTACCCCCAAATTCCAGAGCGTAAGGCTGACGGACAGTTCAGAAGAGAGGGGAGACACTGCCCCACTCAGTAGTTCCTTTCAAGATTGTGATTAAAGATTTCTCCTTTTTTAGTCGTGCTTTGACAGTTGCCTTTTTTCTCCCCCCTCTTTCAAAGTGGGGGGAACAAAAGCTGTAGTCGGAGGCTATGTTAGCGGTTCGGTCCAGCCTCCCTCCTCAGGACTGGAGGCGGGAGTCTAGTTTCAGGGTGTGTTCTGCTAATACTCGTGACCTTTCAGTCCTCATCCTCCTATTTGGAGCCTAAGCTCCGCCCCCCACCCCTCCCTCTCCCTGCCAGGCCTCATTCTGTACGTTTTGACCCGACTCAAAGGGAGTTAAACTCATTGTTTGTTCACCCCACGGACCTTTCACCCTTCCAATATGCCAGCATTAATCTATTTTAGAAGGATCGGTGCGGGCGCCGCCATCTGGCTGTCGAATGTGACGGGCCTTTGTCTGACCTTGGCTATTGAGCGTCTCTCGGTGAGCGTACTTCTAATGAGAAGCCTGCCTTTGGAGAATACAGTCACAGTTTTACTACTGGAGCAAGGTCAAATGTCAGGGTTGATGGATACCACCTAGTTTGATACTGGGATGCCTTCCCTTCAGGATTTTAACTGGGAGGGGATTAGATTCCAGTTTTTATGTCTCTGTATAGTTATGAAAGTAGCAAGTTATTCAATTAAACAGCTAATTATCCTTACAAAGTAATGAAGAAAAGAGTGCTAGAAGCACTGAAAAGTATAGAGGAGTGATGTGAAAACTCAATCTAATTTAACTATATCAAAATAATAGCTTTTGAAAAAACTGTAGAGATGGATATCATGCGTTCCGGCTTGTGCATATTGCATGGATTGCTTTGTCAGACATATACTTTCTCTGCCTTTTACGGGATACTTTGTGCAGCACATCCCAAACCAGCAAACAGAGATGCAACATTAGGGGAAATTAGAGGAATGTGATTGAGCAATGAGAGAGATGTGTTGCTATATGGAGCCTCACTAAGTAATGAGAAGGAAGTCATTTACCCATGCACTTACCAGTAAGTTGATTTTACCCTGAATTTGATTTGATCCTGTTATGATTGCTGCTCATTTGTCTGAGACCACACAATGCTTAGGAATGTGAGCGCAAGAAATAGGTGTGTGAGTGTGTGCGAGTGTGTGAGTGTGTGTGTGTAGCTGAATAGCATTCTGCGTTTCATGGTCTTTCTGTGAGAAGGGGGTGGCACAGGCAAATGAGCAGCATTGGAGAGAATGAGATTTTAGAGGTTACCCAGAGGATTCCGTGGCAGCAATGAGGGGATAAAAAAAAAAAAAAAACAATTACATTTTTTTCCATTTTCGTTTAATGAGGTGTATATTGCTTCTTGGGAGAGTAATGAATAAAAAAATGTAATTCTTTTCAAAATAAATCAGTGTGTTTCCCCCACTGGTTCATTTCCCCCCCGTCCTGCAGTCTTTGTATTGTATCATTTTATAATCAGTGTGTCAAGTGCCAAGACATAATAACATATAATTTCCTATTAGGGCTTATGAAAAACCCATTTGCGTAGTGAGAGGGGAATGTTAGATCCGATGCTGTTCTTTTTGTGATCTTTTCAAAATGTCATAACAGGTATAAATAGGCAATTCAATCTCTTTAGCCCATTCTTCACATGGCATTGTTCCTGTGAAATATTCAATATTAGAGAGGAAATGTAAAAAAAAAAAAAAAATCTTTTTTATTCTTCTGTTTTTTTTCTTGGACTTCTCCTCGAAAAGTTTACGCACAGTTTGGGTGAAAGTTAACTTTGAAGTGTCAGAAGTTGTCAGGAGACTCAGGTTAAATCCCTGGAGTGTCTGGAGGGATTTTTGGTCTTGTGATTCCAGTTCAGAAAGAGTTTCTCAAAGAGAAGGGTCAGGCGATCGTGTTCATGCTGAAAGGACCACACAATGAGCATTTCAAACGCCACAAACCTTGACCTACACCAAGGACCCTCGTCTGGGAGTGCACTCAGTTGCTCTCATAACAAACCTGTGAAGCCTTGACTGGTTTCTGATTCTTGTTCAAATACTAGCCCGAGAAATCTACTGTTATGTATATATTTATCTGTCACGCCTCCTTTCTGTCTTTTTCCTGTTCCTCATAATCCTGACAAGACTTAGTTGACCCGACCTTTCATAGCACCTCTTGTGGCAGAGTAAAGCGACTGTTATGACAGCGTCATCGAGTGAGGCATGGGATCTTCCTGCCCCCAGCAGAAATACAAATTAATCCTGGCGCGCAATCCCGCTCTGCGTTTGACGGGGGAGGTCACTGTCGAGGCTGACTTGGAAATAAGGCCAACTTAATTGAAAGAGAAATCTGTATTTCTCCGGCTAAACGATTGTGTCGCAGTGCAGTTCTGCCAAGAGGACCGCAAGTAAAGAAAGCGGCTTGATGTGTAAACTTCTTCAGACAGGCGATGGACACGCACACAGATGCATGGTGGCAGGCCATTCGAACTTTGCTGGATTTGGGTTGTTTGCCGACTAGATGAGCCCTTTCCCCAGCCACACAATACAATCGGCAGACACTATCACACCTCTTTATACTGGCGGCCAAACAAGAAAAAAGCCAGGGTGAACAGCAAGGCCTCTTCAGCCCTGGGAGGTAATTACCTGCCGCTAACACCTGGTGTCACATTGGGATTGTAATTTCGCCTCAAGCTTCAAAAGCTACCGGCAGTGGCTACTTCATTCTGCTCCCCCTCACCTCTCTCTTTCTCGCTTTCTCTTCCTCACACACACACACACACACACACACACACACACACAGTCCTACTGTACTTTGTCTCTCTGTATATGAGACACTACATTTGACAAATTTGTAAAACAGGCCACTCATTCTCTTTTTTCTTTCTTTCTTTCTTTCTCTCTCTCTCTCTCTCTCTCTCTCTCTCTCTCTCTCTCTCTCTCTCTCTCTCTCTCTCTCTCTCTCTCTCTCTCTCTCTCTCCTTTCTCTCTCTCTCTCTCTCTCTCTCTCTCTCTCTCTCTCTCTCTCTCTCTCTCTCTCTCTCTCTCTCTCTCTCTCCTTTCTCTCTCTCTCTCTCTCTCTCTCTGTCTTTCTCTCTCTCTCTCTCTCTCTCTCTCTCTCTCTCTCTCTCTCTCTCTCTCTCTCTCTCTCTCTGTCTTTCTCTCTCTCTGTCTCTCTCTCACACACACACACACCCTCTTATTCAGGACACGCAGACTAAGCCTCTCTAGCAGCCGCTGAGCCTGTCTGGCAGTGCCTCAGAGAGAGGCTCCTTTCATGTGAGCTTCTATCTTAACACTCAGCACCTCCACAGACTCCCACACACTCACACACACGCACAGACACACACACACGCACAGACACACCCACACATGCACATACTCCCACAGACACACACGCCCAATGACGGGGGCCTTTTCCTAGAAGGCCTGTTAAAATGGATGGAGGGAGGGAAGGAGAGACGGAGGGAGGGAGGGAGGGAGGGAGAGAGAGAGAGAGAGAGAGAGAGAGAGAGAGAGAGAGAGAGAGAGAGAGAGAGAGGGAGGGAGGTGGGTAGGGATGACTGAACGGATAGTTAAATGGATGGATAGAGTTAGGGAGGGAAAGACAGATGGAGGAAGAAATTGAAAGAAAATAAAAATATAATTAATTCATAAAATCTACCATGACACTATGGGATGATGTTGTTTTCCCCCATTGTACCTTTAAAACCTCTATTCTCATGTTCCCTCTGCTTTGAAGTTAATAGACCCTGCTCACTGGCATTGCGTACCAGCAGGCAGCCTACGGGGTAGTACCCCCCGACAGAAAACAAGACACTGATTTGATTGTGCGTCTTACTTCACTTGTCACAGAAACACAGATCCTGCATTACAGGGAGGGCATTGCAGCTGACCTCCCCGATGAAGAATCCCGCATTCCGCATGTGTGGGGTGTGCGTATGAGCGCTGAGAGCGGAGGCGTGCGTGTGAGAGATGCCGAGACATTATGATTGTAATTAGAAATCAACCCAGGACACCTCTCTGTGGAGATCCTGATTGAGGATGATGGCCTCCTGAGAGCTGACAGATAGGTGGCTCGTTTGAATACCTAATGATCCCCGGCGGCCATCTTGGTTGCACAGGAGGGGGGGGATGAAAGAAGGATGAAAAAGATCTGTGTTTTGGATCCTTTAGTCCTTATTCTGTTCACATGAGTTGCGTTTGCACACACACACACACACACACACCCGCACACGTACACGCAGGCACACACAAGCAGACACAGAAAGCGATGGGAAGTGAGATAAACACGCTACTTAGGAACACATTTCCATGCCCCGTTGTGCCTGGCTGTGGCGCCAAACCGAGCCAATTCTGCCTGTGCCCCGAGAGCACGACATCCAATGTTTCCCTAATGTTGCCTTTCAAACCGCGGCGTGGTGGCGCATGCCAGGCCCTCCGACTCATCCGGACGCTGGCCCCTTAAAAGCCATCGTGATTACAGCGAGAAGCCCCGCGCTGCCAAGCAAGGAGGGACGGAGGTCACTGCCTCTGACATTCTCTCTTCTCCACCTCCGTGGGTAGTTTGATAATGTTATCACACGGGGGGGTTGGTGTAATCCGAGGGAATTGAAAGCTTGTTTGTCGTACGTGAGCGCACATATGTAAACCCCCGTGTCTGCTTGTGGGGCGGGCCGGCCTCCTCCCGTGTTTGCGTGGATGCGTGGCGGCGAGGGGAGAGAGCGAGGGAGGGAGGGCGGGGATTACGAGGCGTGTATGTGTGCCCGTGTTTGTTAATCGTTTCACTTGTGGGGGATTTATCTGTTGTTGCGCGAGTCCGCGAACACCGTGTGTGCTTGTGGGTGTCAGTTTGTAATAGACCTTTCCCCCCCTTCCCCTTCTCCCCCCTCTAATTGATTTGTACACTGGCGTGATGTTTATGAAGACAGCCTGTCCTGCTGATTCTCCATATGTCCATGTTAGCAAGCAACGACTCTGTCAATATCAGAGGGCTGCCTTCGCTGCGGGCCAACACTCTGGAAAGCATCGACGTTGTCTGAGGGAAGCGCTCTCTCCCACTGTCAGACAGTGTATGAGCTGTCATCCGGGCTAATGTCAGACGTTCGCCGAGCTGCCCCAAGGGCTACTCTCCCTCTCCCTTCCTCCCGAGGGAGAGGCAGGGGTAGTCTCAAGCGCAACGGTGTCTGGAAGGTGTTGATAGCTTGACACAGAGCCTGCGGGCAAAGTTATTGGCTGACGTTGCCAGTGTAAAGTAGTCTTTGAAAGACATTACTGTAAATATGCGGCAGAGACCATCGAGAATTGGAGGTTTGAGTTGCGTGTTGAGGAGCACGGTTGAATGTGTTCATTTGAAGCACTTGGATCTAACCATCAGAGGGAAGCTTTCAACATGGCGGAATGCACGTCTTCCTGTGTTTGTCAATGCAACCTCCTTTTCAAGTCACATCACTATTTTGAGTATTTTAGCAATTTAACCTGGATTGTCCCAATAAATAGTAGAGTATTCCACAGAGATCTTGTCACACAAAGTTCCCACTAGGTATTGTTTTCATAGCCTAGTGTTCATTCAGGTCATGCAGTGGACTACCCAGTGAAAGAAACAAGCCCACTGGTGTTGTTAGGATAATGCCTGTTCATTTCTAGGGTGGAGGGTTGTCACGCCAACTCAGGAAGCACTTCCCTTGTTTACGGAAGGACACATCTTATGTTCCTGCCCTATCCTCAACCAACGCCAACACACATAACTCCGCTCTCCTTACCCTGGCCCATCTTGTCTGGGGAAGGTTGACATGAGACGACCTGGGCCGTAAACTATTTAGACAGCTGGCCTGTTGGAAGAACCGGTCAGGAGAGCCCCGAGTGGATTAATCCAGTCAGTAACTCTCTGACACGGCGTGTAACTTCCTGAAACGTCCGGGCGCCGTTTGACTGATGCCTCTCACAAGTCCTCTGACGTGCCAGGGCTCCCTGCTCCGTCTATCTATCCATCTTCCTCTCCCATCCCCCCCCCCCTCCCAGCCCCCCCCCCCCCCCCGGCAGCTGTCAGTGGAGGGTAGCGCAGGGTGTCTGGGTCCTGCTCCGCTGACATCCTTAAGGAAGATTGGCTCGTCTGAATTGACCGAGCTGAACGCGGCTGATGGAGGGTGCTTCATCACAGAGATGGCCGACCGCAGGGAAGGGGAACGGCGTATTTTGTGGGGGAGAGGTCCTCGTGTCTTGGTAGAGGGGAGTCCATTATTTACTTTGTCTTCTCCCTGACTGAGCGTGTATCTGACAGATTGGCGGTGATGTGACGCTCGATGATAAGGGGGGTGAAGGCACCATCACTCACCAAAGCACAAGGGCCTCAGGTGGATCAGATTGGAGTCCCAAACTCGTTAACTGTTTCAAAGTGACAATAGACCTTCCATTATGACCATGGATGACCTTGCAGAGAACCCAATCCCTAAACATAATCCATTTGCATGCTAATATGAATTGCAGAATGTTTTTTTTATTTTTTTATTATGAGCCTTTCCATCATTCATGAGTCTTTCAGAGGGTTGGTTACTAAGCTTTGGGACACCTGTGGTGTTCTGGAAGGGACTGCTCATCCAGTGAACTCTTTCAGCGGAGCACTGTGACTAAGACCCTTCTTGTACTCTTGCTGTTAGCTTGTTTGTTGTGTCATGTAATTAATCAGTATACGTCCCCTTGTATAATTACTTCGGTGCCACCTTTTAGAGTGGCTCAGATGAGTGAATCAGAGGGGCCAATTAGGAATGAACACAACATGCTGCGATGAGTCCGAAAGGACGCCGAGACAAGCCGTGTTGAGACTGAGAAGAGGCTCCACCTGTTTTAACAGGTTTGCAATCTGAAGGGGAAGTTATTTACAGATTAAAAAAAGACTCAAATGTATAACGTTCTGTGACACGTCAATTGTGTACTCACTATCTGAGAGGTGCTTGTGTGATTTGTGTTAATAATTTTTCCTCTCCCATTTGTACCATGCTTTTCGTTTTGGCCTCTCCATGATTTGTGTCTCTCCATTTAGCTGGCACCTCTGGGAGGATGTTGCCCTGACAAAAAATAAATGTTGGCCATTCTTGTAACTACTGGGAGACTGGGCTCATTTTCTACCCAGCTACCTTGCTCCAATCACAGGGCCACGGCCCATGTTATAGGAGGTTCCAGAGAAGGGAAATCTGCTCTCTAGTTATCCACTGCCTATCTGGCATTGCTCTTGATTCCACACAGCTGGGGTGAGAACAACTCCAGGCCCCATCACATCAATTATGCACGACAGTATTGAGTCCATACATTAAACTCAGAGGGGAAATATGTATACATGGGAAGGCAAAACCGCAAGCACGCAATCCAGCAGCTGCATAATGAGACGGAGGGGTGATGGGAAAAACATGGATTGGTATGGATTGAGTTGTTTATTTATTTTGGATTGCTCTGCAGCAAATTAGCATCTGCCAATGAGAGAGAGGGGGAGATGGTGCAGTTTCATCTCATGGCGAGGGAAGGAGAACAGACACACCTGGCTAACTGACACGCTTCAACTGCCCTGTCGTATAACATGAGGCTCATCTGAGCTAACTCTTGCTAGCTGCATGCCTCATCTCAGTTTGTGACCAGCGCACAGCCAGTCCCTGTCTGGGAATGGTCAACTAAAGTCATGCGCTGCAGCTGAGCACAATTACATTCCATGCTTTAACACTTGGCCTCTACACAAACATAAACCATTGTCTTGCCCTTCAGATTAGTCACTAAATGGCTCTAGTCACATAACTGCCCACTCCTCTAAAAGGGTTAGGTAACTGAACAGCGAGTAGGTGACATGTATGGTGTGCTGGGTGATTAGGGTGGCTTCTTCAGGTACTAGACTGTCACTTAGTTATTTAAAGCCAATAAAACAAGGGTTTCAAATATGAGGCCCTAAACTAAATGTCAATCTCTGCTCATTGCCCCCCAGTGGAATGCGTTTCAAAAGGTGCTCCTTTATATTCCAGTTCAACCACTCATCACTTACTTGACCTGGTCGCATGTCACTGAGGGGCTCTGTCTTCCAAGTTAGCTGCAGGCGATGATTTAAAGAGCACAGTAAGGACCACTTGTAAGCACTTCTCAAGGGCCTAAGTGGGAAAATCCCCTGTTTATTGCAAATCCGTCATTCAGTTCTCCGTTTAAGGAAATGAAATACAAGTAGATTAACATGCATGAACCTGGTCGTCATTTATATCCCTCAAAATCCTGGAAAATGCAAAACCTAAAAAAGGGGGGAAAAATAACATGAAATCTAAGCAAACAGCTTTGGTGAGAAGTTTGTTGAAGTTGAAGTGATTTTTGGCGGGGCTTAGGCTGAAGTTTTAAAAGGCCAGCAGGGAACATATTGGCTGAGCGCGCAAGGTGAGGTAATGCCTGGTGGGCAAGTACTTTAAATGCTAATTCCTTCTGCCGTACTCCTCCCCACCTTTTACCCCCCACCCAAATATCTCCCCCCTACGCTTTCCCCCAACTGAGCTAACTACTTATGAGCCAATCTCTTCCCCCATATTTCCACAAACACTAACAGTTCTCCCATCACTCCGCTATCCTGTTGAGTGACCACAAACACAAGATGGCTGTCAAAACAGCTAATCCAAATTGCCGTCCTCTGTCGTTAAAAGAGGAGGAAAGGGATGAGGAATTAAATGGTTTGGATATGTTTGTGTTGTAGGCAACCAGGAGTGGATGAGCAGTCACGCGTGTTTTGACATTTAGGGGGGAAAAAGAGAGGGGGAAAATAGCGCTGAGGAAAAAAATCCACCCAGCTAATGGTGGGGGCATTTCTGACAGGTGCATCATGTATTTAGCTAACCTGGTCCCGAGTTTCAGCATTCCACTGACAGCTCAGTGCTTTTGCCCTAAAAGGGATATTATGCAAAGGTATGGTTCAATGCTTCCCTTCACAAGTGCCTTTTTCTTGATGGTCAAACCCCCCCTTGCTTGGTGCCCCCTACCCCCCATCCGCCCCTCACCTGCCAACTCACACCCATCCTGTTGTTTATTTTACCATACCCATCCTCCCCTCCCTTGCCCTGTGTTGTGCTGATAGGTAATTGCGTTGGCATGTGAGACGTAAATAATTGCCTATTTTCCCTCCACTCTTGCCCATCGCTAACCGCTTTTCACCGCTGCCTGCATTCTCCCTCTAACTATTAATTGGACACATCTTCTGTTTTCAATTACCCTAATTGGTTGCACTTGTAAGTTTTACAGGAAGGAGAAAGAGTGGTGCATTTCCATGTCCTAACCTGCTCTCTCCCAAAGTTGCCAAAAATGGGTTGCCACTAGAATTTGAGTCCTCAACTCAAATCTTGAAGGGCTTTGTGAACTGCTTAAAATGGACGCCAGAGCTTTTCACCCCCCCACCCCCCCAACCATCCCCCCAACCACCCCCTACTGCACAAAAGCGAACGGGCCAATTAAAGTCTGATGGATCCTCAAGCGACCACTCCATTAAATCCAAGATGTTGGCCTGCTTGATTCCGACTAGGGGAAAAAATGGGAATGACTTTCAAAAACACCCCCCCCACCCCCCCCCCCCACACAAACTCTTTTTTTTTGCCTCAAACTCTTTTCTCGAGATGAAACATCAAAGTTCTGGCATCAAGTCAAGGTCGGACTTCGAGTAACCCAAGTTACGCCTTTGGAGTCTCGCCGTCTGATGGACATGGTGAGTCTATGTTTCACACGAGGGACTGCGTGTCATGTCAAAGTTCATTAACATACAGAGAGGACTGAGGAGATGAGGACTTAGAGGATGAGGATATTAGAACTGAGGAGATGATGGCTGCTGGTAGCTCTGTGATCTCCAAGCCCCCTACCCATCTGACTGTACCTCTCTGTTTTTCACCCCCACACGGCAACAACAACATCGATTCACAACGCAGGAAAACAGAGCTCACAATCATCCGCAATCTGAAGTCTTGATAGACTAGATGGATAGTATTGATTTGGATGCGTAGTATTATTCGCCCGTGTGTGTGTGTGTGTGCGTGTGAGGGGAAAGGAAATGTAAACACCTCGGAGGCCGAGGTGAATGATTTCATATGTGCTCAGACTCTGTGGACTCCACCCAGCGGTTTGAGCCACGGTGGAGGTCTCTGGCCTCCAGAACGGAGGCCAAACAGCCCCACACACGCCAGGCTTCTGGTTTTCTTCCTCGGCCACGTCCCTCCCCGGCCTTTCTTCTCACCCACCGTCAACACCATTAGAGGGCTCTTTAACACGGAGCACGGGGGAGCGGTCGGACCACAGTTCCTCCTGGAACCAGATGTTTGGATCTGGTTCGTGACGCTGTAAAACGCAGCGGAGCGGAGCTGCTCACCCTTCGCTACCAGCTTATTAGTCAACTGGCTACACGTGAGTCCCTGTCTTTGATTAGGGACGTCGTCCTATTGGTGATGCGGATGATTGACATTCGTGAGCGATAACCTGCTGGAGGGTTTTGGGAATCCAGGTGAAAGTTGTGTGAAAATAAATTCCCTCTGGAACAAAGAAATCTGCTTTTCCTCCATCGTCGATAAGCCACTCACAAAACCAAAAACTCCCAAAAGGTTTGGATACTTACAAATTGGACACTTACAAATTCAATAATGATTCATTTTCAATCTTGAATATTGTGGTTGTAGTGTGTATTGGAGCCCAGTGACAGCCTGAGTTTTCATGTGGCTTTGAGGCCAGGTCAGTTGTGACAAGCATAAGCTCAGCAAATATTCAAAAATACCCAATACACTTAACCTTTTGACATCCTCTCTGAAACTACAAAACTGTATAATCCAAGTCACAAGCAACTATGTGTGTAACCAATCAAAGGAATAAGACGGAGAGACTCTTAATCCTTAATACTGTGCTACTCGAAATCGAATGGCAGTCGTTCTAGGTGTGAGTGTTTTTTTTTTATAGATCAGGCGTAAATCCTTTGATGAACTTGAAAATCATTTGAGATAGAGATTTTACACGAAATCTTACTGGTGTGCTGGGACGTCTTTACATGATTGTGTTTGTCAGAAGGTTTGTTAGCCTGCTCAACCTTGGTTTGGGATTCAGCACAAGTTCTCAGATCTCAATGGTTCTCAGAGTGCATGGCTCTCTGAACCACCTCCCCCCGCCTAGATGCAGCAACGCTTTCTACCTCTCTGCTACAGGCCAGAACATTGCTGTTTCCAATTAGTCTGTCTGTGGTCACCATGACTTCTGGTAGCAATTGTGCGCCTTTTTAATTTATCCTACCTCGCCAACAACAAAAAAAAGCCCTGCCACCCAGACGCCCCACTGCCAAGCAGTGTGATGTCACTGCCTGAAAGCTTTCCTCCCCCTTGCACTTTTCCTTTAAAGCTTGAAAGTCCAGGCAGTCCATTAGTTTGTCTGTCTCCCACACAACATAAAATCTCTCTTTGTGAATGCATGAAATATGTATTGGCTCAGAGAGAGAGAAAGAAAGAGAACTTTTATCCCTCTCTCTCTCTCTCTCTCTCTCTCTCTCTCTTTCTCCCTCTCTCTCTCTTTCCCTCCCTCTGTTCTCCCACACTGATCAAAACGGGCAGGATTTATCTCTTTCTTCCTTACATTCAAATGAGAACAATTAATTTATTTTGCTTTGGATGTGCCTGTGTTGTGATGCCTGTCATTAGGAGGCAGGAAATGGACTAGCAAAAGCCCAGAGCAGCTTGACATGGACTGAACCAACAGCCTCTGCATGGGGTCCAAACCTAGACTGCTCTTTGAATCAGAACTGAGACTCCCACCAATTCGACTTTCTGTCAATTACTTTGTTTCTCTGTGTTTTTTCCAGTGCCATTAACCCTGAAAGTGCAACTGTGCCGTCTAATGACCACAACACAGAGCGAGCAGAATGATCGAATGTGTCTTTGTGTCAGTATGGCTGGCGAGGGACCAGAGCTGTTTCACTTTACGAAGGGAAAAAAAGGCTTGTTTTCTCTCGTTTTCTCCCTCTTCCTCCCTCTCCTTCCTGATGTTCGTTGGTCACATACGGAACAAACACGATTTGGTAACACTGCAGGGCGTTCTTCAGTTTGTGCACCCGGCACAATTAGAGTAACGCGCCAGATCCAGACTCTTCTAGTTTTCGGGTGATAGTACATCTTAATAGTTGGAGATGACATCCTGTCCAGTCCTCCACTGATTGCTGCATAGGATCGAGGCTATGAGGACAGAAATCTGATGGAGACTATTGAGACCCAGCCCTGGGTCAGAACTAATACGGAGCGAAACCGAACCTGAATGAAATCAAACATTATATATTGCTCTCTTTTTCCAAGCGAGACGACACAATGGCTTTAACAGACGTTTCATTCTGTAGATATCGACCCCCTCGGAGGGGCCTCCAACTCAGACCTTGTTTCCACGGAATCATCTTAAGAATCACGCGATCTGTTCTTCCCCACGCCTGGGTTCTCTCCTCCCCTCCTGCTGACTCAGCAGTCTTTGCCTGGCTCGCCTCACCCAAGCCGCCTCGTCCGTCCTGCCTCGCCCAGGCTGCCTCGTCCGTCCTGCCTCGCCCAGGCTGCCTCGTCCGTCCTGCCTCGTCCGAGTCGAGTCTGGCAGCCACAAGACGAGCCGGGCACTGCGAATGATAATTTCCTGACCGGGCGATTCTGACAACCATCTCTTACAAGATGAATCCAGTATTAAAGAGAAGGAAATGGAAGCCATGTGGAAAATGGATGACTGTGTAGTAAGGGTCATTGTGATTACCGTACATGTCTGTGAATGTACAGTACAGTACACACACGCAAGCACACAGACACAAAAACATGCACGCACATATATAACATATATGACAGATGTATGACAGAAACAGATGTGGATTGTTACTTACATAATAGGGGCTGAACAACTGTCCAATCATAATTCCTTTAGTGTGTTCCTAATTTGCATAATTAACTAGAGAGTAAAAGAATACCTCTGACAGCCATTGATTCGTTTGAACCTAATTATATTTTACATGGTTGCATAACTCCTTACAGTTCTAAATAACAGCGTGTCCCTTCGGAGCAATATCACATTTTATTAAATCTTTTAAGTGTGAGGACAGCATCATCTTAATGGAGCATTTTTTTGGTGCTTTATATTAGCATCAAATTAGAAGATTTCTTAACTGACAATGTTTTTAAACTTGATTGTTAACAGGGGAGTTCCTTCAAGTAGCCAGCATACTGGTAACAGACACTTCAGTCTGATTAAAAATGTCACCATCACCTTGCTCAGAGTACTGTACACTTGGTGTATTACCAAAACATGAATCACTTGATTCTGTGACTTGATATAAAATACTACTTCAACAATGTAAAATGTTCCAACAACATAAACTGCACCAATGTAAACAGTGCCTCCAACTTTAATAAAACATTTTGTAAGACTGTTTTAAAGACTTTATCATGGTTTTTAATGTGGTGTGTGATTTTATACTCTCTAGTATATTTGCAAAGTCAAACATGCTGGAAATCTCACTGTGGTTTGATGTTGAATCCTCCATACAAGGGCCTTGCTTCTGCTAGCAACATCTGGTTATCACAAAACCCTAAAAAGATCCATTATCTGAGATATTACAGTTCCCAGCCATCTCTTTAAACCACATGCAACCTCCACAAACGGACCTGTTCCAGACTGTATCGAAACTTTCATACCACATGCACCGTTTACAGGTTTCTGGCTTAACTTATCACAATAATGTTAGAGTGAAGAATGAATTCAGCTCTTAAAAGAAATGTTGTCACAATGATAAACGCCTGGATGAGAGGCTTGCGTTCCCCTTCAACGTGATTCTGGCTTTGAAAGTTGACCTGTCTCTACGTAGCTGCCAGAAAGCTCTCAAGATGAAGTTTACAACCTCCAACTGTAAAAATATTTATCACTGCCAGTGAAAGGTGGATCTGAGGAGCAAACTGGGGAAAACCTTGAAACTGCTGAGGAACCGGAGTGTTCGAGATGAGGGGCTGGAAACTGTCTGCTGGTCCTGAGGAGTCTCCGTGGAGGAAACCCAGGCCCACCTGGGGCCCAGCTACGGTCTGGTGCGACCATAAATAAACCATGTAGAGCCTACTCTGTATCCCCAAGCTCTCCTCCACATTCCCTGCCCTGCATCAACTCCCACATTGCCCATATTATTCTTATGATTGTTCCAAAACCACTCCCTCGCTCGCTCCCTCTGTCACTCGTTCACTCCCTTTATCACTCTAACCCACCCAGCAACCCACCCCCTCACTCTCTCACCCACCCCCTCCCTCACTCACTCTCTCCCTCACTCACTCACTCACTTACTCCCTCACTCTCTCACTCACTCACTCACTCACTCAATCACTCTCTGTCCGTCTTCCATGTTTAATGTACAACCCAAAACCTCCAGATCAGATTGGCGCCTCGGTGGATTTCCAAACTGGAAACTGCTGTTTGGCACCAAGTCTGTCTCTAACACTGCACGTGGAAGAAATACAAGGGCAAATAGGCCAAGTGTTCGACTTTACAAGCAATCTCAGAACATTATGGAGTGGTGTCAAAGTTTCGATGCGTCCATATCTTGTAACGGCTAACAAGCACCAACTGCCCTTGAATAAATTGATTTCTCTATGTATGTGTGTACGTGTGTGTCTTCATGTGTGTGAGTCTGTGTATGTGTCTAATCCATGGCTTGCCTACATCCATGCAGGTCTCAAAAAGAAGGTTTGATAAAGCCCTTCAGTATTGTCTTGTTTCAAGTGAATGCTCAACTTCATATTGGTTTCTATTATTTCCAGGCACATGGGTTTGAGTAGGGATTACTCTGTCCATCATCAAGGGATTAGTGTACTGTGCGAGACATTGAGAGGTGTGTCATTCTCTTTTCTCAGCTCTCCTCTGCTGTCACTTCCTCCTCTATCCTTCCTCCTGTCTCACTTCCTCCTGTCTCACTTCCTCCTCACTCACTTCCTCCTGTCTCACTGCCTCCTCTCTCCTTTCTCTCGTCATCCTTCTCCTTCCTCCTCTCTCACTCCCAAGACAGAGTGCTAATGAACCGATCTCTCCAAAAGAGATGTGTCGCAAATGTGAGCTACGGCTCAGTCACAGCCAAACACAGGCATTACTTGTTGACGTACACAGTCTCGCTGTCAAGCTCTAAGTGAAGGATGAACTCTGCTTCTGAAGGATGGAGGCAAGTCTTTTGTAGAGCGTCTGTGCTGATGGTGTAGAACTTTGGCCTTTTATGGATCACTCACGTTTTATGGTATCGTTGGGGAACGGGGGATGGCTTCATCCATTACTGTATGACTGTGTTCATCTCCATTATCGTTTTCTCACAGGGGGCCTGTGGAAACATTGAATCTTGTTCAGCAGGCTTGCGTTACAGGAACAGAGAGCCATAGGTTTACGCTAATGGCCCTGCTGTTTCACCATAAGAGCTTTCTCCCCGTCCATATCGTCTATCAGTCAGCTGATGGTAGCTGCCCCATAATTCACCGTGCTGCAGACAGGAGAGCCATGCATCCATTTGGGCCCATCTCTCCTTGTTTGTTGTTTTCCTCTTGCTTCGGGCCAGCAAGCCTCTGGTTGTTTATGCCCGTTGTTCCAGCAAATGAACTTTACGGCCAACTAATCTAACTCATCGGCAGACCCTTCGAAACAGAGATATTCTGGTCGACAGAACTCTGGGTGATTGTAGACCTTTTCAAACTAACCGTTACAAGCAATAAGGTGGAAAAAATGGGTTTGTTCTCGCAACACATTGCTCGTTGGCTTCAAACATCAGTGGAGGAAAATCAAGACAGGGGAAAAGAAGGATGCGAGTGAGAGTGGAAATAAGATAAACCTTTACCACCGCCGCCATTATATGGAGCAGTCGATGTCAATTTGAGAGACGAAAAATAAGACACAAATTGAGCTGTAATTGGCAGAGGCAGTTTTCGAGTAAACTTCCAATGAACCCTTGATATATATATATTTGTTTACCATCATGGTCCTCCAACAGTAACAGTCTTTTCTTAAACAACGTATAATTTCCTCCTGGTTAGGTGCAATGCAGGCCTGGTTTGGAAAATGTTGCATGAACAAGCTGGAGAAGAGGAAAACCACCCCAAAAACACAGACTTTCATCCAACAGCCCTTGAAATATCAACAGATACCACAAGAAAACTATACAACATTTTATTTTGTATCTCGCCCCCCCCCCCCCATCCTGACAGCCTACCTCCGCAGCAGGGGGACAAACAAAGCAGATGAAATTCCTATAAGCAAAAGCCCATAGGAGGGGGTGGGAAAAAAACGAATTTCTGCAGTGAAGCCTGAAGCTGTTGACCGTCTGTTTGGGAGTGGAGAGCACACAAGTCTGTGACAGAGGGCAGCCTAATCTAATGGTGTCACTATTGAGCCCCCCCCCCCCTCCATGTGAAGGAGATGGGGAAGGGGGGGGGGGTAATGTAATATGGGAGAGCCCCCTGGAATCAGACAGTAATTAGATTGGCCTGTTTAGGATGCCCACAGCTCTCTGACTCATTCTCTGGAACTGAACTGTTATGGAATGGCCCATGTTAACCCCCTGCAGTCCGAAGCCACGTGTGAGCGTCATGCGTGATGAGTATGGATGCTTTAATGACGGCACGATTGCGGAGACAGACACGGAGAGGAAAGACAGACTGAACAGATTCATTTTGTAAGATGAATGTTTTGATATTCAAAACATTTTCAAGAATTCATTATAAACCAAGTACATTACATAAGGCTTACGTATTGTTTATATACGTTTATGGGTATTCAAACATTTAAAAAAATTATGTGGAATGATTATGTTAAAGGATATTGATTTGCTGACAAGCTACTGCCTATTTTTATTCTGAGAATAGCAACAGTGACTTACGTATTTATAGGCTAATTACATTGTATCCTAACTCTTCAGCAAAACATACACAACAGAACTCTTCCCTTAGACTGATGGATATCTGCAAACCCTTTCTTTCAGGTCTTTAGTGGAGTCGGCACCTGCAGTTCTTTTTGTTTCTCTCTGCAGTATGTAAAATCGCCAGCAGGTGCTGCACAATATCACAAATGCGCTCCATGACAGTGGAAAACGGGGGGCAGGTAGGGCTGACCTCACGTGAGGTGGAACACAATGATCCTTCACATCTGCAGATTTTGACACCGGTGAAAGCGAACGCCGCGAGGACCGAATATGTTTTATGAATTGATGAGATAATTACAACCCTGCCGTATTACAACTTTTAGCTGCCTTAAATGCTTTAATTAGGTTAAATGAACGTCTAACAGATGGAATTGATTAGCGCGGTTCGCCGTTTTTGACCCATGAGAGAAATAAAAGACGCGCGCACACTGAGCGAGTGTTCTGTTGCTCAGAGTTCAGCGTACTATTTATGCCATTTAGCAAAAGAACTGTAATTATTGACTTAACTGTCATTTGCAGTTGATCCATGGTGTAGTTGTTTCCAATTCAAACAAAATGACACTTGTGCATTGTGTGAAAACTGACAGATGCTGTCTAGTAAAGATATATTAACCATTTTTTAAGTTGTGGCTTTAGTTGTCAGCAGCACCATATGTCTTTAATTAATTGAACTTCATGACTTCCAGTGACTCCACACACATACACATTCACACATACTTCTCCGAATAAAAACGAGGTTAAGGGGATGAAAGTTTGGAAAATATCATTGATTTAAAGAGGTCATTATCGTGTACCAACTCCATCCCCTGGATCAGCCCTTTTTTATATTTCCCAGTGTCGCCGTGCCAACACACAAGAGAGATTTACAACAGGGCTTTACCAGTGACTTGATGACCTTACCACAGTGACAGGGTAGAGGCTGGCCTGAATTGTGTTGGAATGTTCAAGCGCAGGCATGGTCTGTATCACTGACACTCACTGGAGGCAACATGGCCATGGCAGTTTCCTTAGCGACACGGCTACAGCTTTGAATAGCAACAGGGAGAAAAGCAGGACCACCATACAAAACAGGCTAACCACATGGGAACTTCACCGTCGCATGTGGGTTTGACTGAATCCAGGTGTCTTTATGACATCACAGCTTGGCCTTTCATCACAGCATTTGCTCGGACTTAATGTAGAGACCACTGATAATGACGGGCATGCCAGCAATGGAACACTGATGTGTGAGGGGGTGAACCCCAAAGCTATCCATTAGTAATTGTTCTATTTGCAGCGTGTGTGTGTGTGTGTTTGTTTGAGTGAGTCTTTGTCTGTAAGGTGAGTGTGTCTATATATACGTGTTTCTTTGTGTGTAGACACTATGTTTGTGTGTTGGTGAGTATGTGTGTGTGTCTGATTATAGAACACAGATTGAGTATGCGTGCCATTGTCAATTGTGTATTGCATGTCTCACAATTTCTCATTTGAGTCGTAGAATGTCTATATTAAAGCTGAATATTCTACCAGAATGTCCATTGCTGCTGCCTGATTCAAAGACGACTTTGTTTGAGCCTTTATTAAAGAGGTATGTACTTGCACTCCAGTATAGTCTTACATGCTCAGTGGTTGCTTGCGTGTGCTGCACATCGTTTAGGGAAAGAAAAAACAGATGTGGCCTTTTGTCTCCTTCTCACTACCCACATCTCTCTTCAGGGCAATATTCATTTCCAACTGACTGCTCTTGTGAAAGGAGTCTATTAAGCGCACACGTTTGTTTTGTTTTTTTGTTGTCAAAAGACATCTTTATTATGTCAAATGGATACTTAAACCCATGGCACTGACGGATGTATTTGAATGCACACGGCCCTTATGGAGGGATCGTGCCTTCAGCGTTCAAAGCTTTGAGCGAGAGATTCCCAGCGCATGATTTTACATGCCCACTGAGTTAGGACAGAGCAACACAACAAAGCGGGCTATCGTTCCGACAGGCGGAGATTCATCTGGGACTGATTTCCCCACAGTGCATCACAGAGACCTCTGCTGGTCAGGGAGTCTGGAGTGGGGGAGGAAAAGAGGCCACAAACGTGTTACCAGCCGACTGTCCACCCACTCTCCAAGCTATCAAACCTGTGCACTCATTCACTGGCCTTTGTGGACGTATAGAGGAAATATAAAGCTTGTCAGTTGGTGATAAAAGGGAATGCTAATGTCAGAAAGAAGGGTGGAAGATAAGAACAGCCGTAGTACCTCTGTCTATGCTTATTGAAGGAACTGCTTCAGGGGATGCTGGGCTCAATGGACCTGCCTAGCCCCTTTCAGACAGGTGGCATTGTGGGACTTATGGACCTGGTCAAATCTGAGTTTGTAAGGCCACATTTTACAAACAGACCCCGGGGCCAGAGAAAAGGTGAAGGTCTCCGACAATAATTTACCAAGCCACTGGCCTTTTAACGTCTGGTGTAACCCCAGAAGTGATGTAATTAGTGTCGTAAAGCCTTCAGGGTGCAGCCGAGAGCCAGGGAGAAATATGACCCTGGACCCAGACGCCTGGCCCCTTGGTCTGTGCTGTAGACTGCTGCTGACCCTGGAGCAAGGCAGGGCGTTTGCACTTGCAACACAGTCTGCTGTCGTGGGCGTGCTCCCTTGAACCCTTGAGCACATCCAGAGCTGATATACTACTCTTTCCATTATCGATTTGTACCTAACAGGTATGGTCGAGGAGAGGGAAATCAATTCCGTCTCTCAGGGAATTGCAAGCTCAATGACACCGTAGACACCTTTTGTCAATTTCAAAGCCATCTTGATATTGTATTTGTACTCGAGATAGACAGAACAGATCTTTGCCAATCAGAAAACGGAATTGACTTGTTAATAAACTATCTGTCATTTACTATCTGGGGTTTAATGGCTAGGTTTGAACGACAGTGAATTTACCAACTGTATCAAACAGTCAGTTTGATACAATTTTGCATCCAACAGTATTTTCGTCTTCTAGCACGCCACGTCAACTCTGCAGATGGTCCTGTAGGGTCCGAATACCATTTAGTTCCATCAGTAGAGGTACTAAAGGTTTTCCTTTATTCCGGTAGAGCTCTTTAGCTAACAGGAGAACCCTGTGAACATGCTAATGTGCTTTAGCGACTATGTAACAGGCCAACAAGTCTCCCTCCCCCCTTTTCTTTCTTACAGTGGCAAAACGACCTGCCTGACTAGAATCACTCCACCAAGCTCGGTCCACAAGTTGTCGAGCCCTATGCATTTATGCATGGAAACCTCTGAAACTTTTATAACGGTGCGCCATTAATCTGCGTGCCATTTTTAAAAGCGGGAATTAAATTTTCATTCGTATTTGCCTTCCCCTTCTCCCTCTGTCTCTCTCTCCCCGGTTAGCCCCTGTCCGCCGGGCCGCCTACCCCAGGCCGGTGAAATATTTAGCAGTGCTGAATCACACGTTGGGAAGACAAGCTCTGTCTCTGCTGTGGCTTCGCTGGATCTCAGCGCTGCACACGGACTGAGACGAGCCACCTGAAAGAGAACCAGAGTGAGAGGAATAACAGAGAAACCGTGAGAGGATAGTTTAAGAAGATCACATGCTCAGTGACTAGGGGGACACTGTGAATATGAATGTAACACACACACACTCACACAATAATGTTTAAATATTTACTGGTACGTAAAGGAATAAATAGATATAAGCCTAGATCAATAGGCCTATAGTTTTTCAAAAGGTGTAAACCTAAAAATTAGGCTACTGCCAGGAAAAAGTATGTTATGGTACCAAAAATATATATGACACAATGATCTTTGAAATAACAGTTATCTTTTACAAAACTCTGTAAATAGTAAATAAGTTCTTGAATCGTGAGTACAAAAAGTTTAAGGGGCCCGAAGCAGTCCCCCCTTCCTCGCAGCCCCGCCCCGCTATGTGAACCGGGGTGAATGGAGAGACCGCTGAGTGTAGCCAGAGGGAGCGAGCCATGTGCTGAAGGAGGGAGAGGACGCGCGAGAGAAAACCACCGTGACTCAAAAAAAAGGAAAAAAAAATAATGTCGGCTTCACCGGGCTGTTCACCACACACTGAGGAGAGTGAAGCGCGACACTGGGCATGAAGCAGGATAATCTTTCTCTCCGAAGCAACCACAAACAACGCAGGTAGAAATCGCAGTGCAACTTTGCCTTATATGCTCGGTCCCTGTGAATGCGCTACATGCTTCGGCAGCGGAACGGCGAAACCACAAGAAGGACGAGAAGAGAACGTAATCAAGAAAGCAAGTTATTTTGCCAACTTTTGTCTTAAATGGAAATTAATCTGCATACGGAAAATGACTTTAGTTTCAATGTCGGCTTGTGAGCGACTGAAAAGGAAAATTGGACATTTTGCGTGCACCTAGATCTTCATGGATTGGTATGCAATTGCAGGATCGTGTCATTTTAAGTGTGGTTCGAAGGAGCGGGGACTACGTATGCATGACTGAATTATAGGCTACTGGCAATTAGAAATTAAGTGAACGTCAAAGACCTGTAAACGTTGAGTTGAATGGACAGAATTTTCTTGCAAATATTTGCAATAGAGGACTATAATTAACTACGATTAGGCTACTACCATGCTGAAAGAAACATTGCAGACTGGATAGAATTGACTGATTTACGCCAAGGAAAGTTTTCAAAAGTAGCCTATGCTGGAGAGGAATGGATATAAAGGACAAACGCCAGTTTCTTTGGTTTCACCGAGTACTCAACTTGATTTGATGAATGTCTCATTCTGAGGGTATAGAATATACCTCATTCGTCAATCACATCAACTGAAGAAAATGGATTGTAATAGTTATAGGAAAAGTTTACCGTTCATGAGTAGCAGAGCAAGCTGAGCACACAGCATGCGCAAACATCGAATTAGTAATGAAACGTTAATGGATGATAATTAAGTTTAACTCACTGCTCCATCTGATTAGACTTTTTCATGTTCTCACAAATGGGAATGTACAGTCTGAAATCACGTTGTGTATTTTCAGTTTGAGTGGACAAAACAACTTGGAATTTGAACGTGAACTGGAAGTAACCATATAGGACTTGGAGAACATCATGCCTAGCCTGTCTGAAAAGCAATATCAATAGCCTAAGTAATCGTATTGATATACTCATAATTGCATTTATAAGGACGCAGCTTTTTCATCGCATTTTGCCCACAATGGACAAGAAGTATATAACTTATCAAATGGAGTTGACGCTTCTCCTTGTTGCCCTCTTATCTTGGGTCGCTGTATTGGCGGACGATAGCAAGCTGATATCCGACAGATATGCAGTATACTGGAACAGTACCAATCCCAGGTAAGGAACAGTAGTTTATTTAGAAACATCTTCGGTCACATATCCTTGCCTCACATAGAAGTTAAAAACTCTAAAACGAATACTCCGACCGACCCTCCCGTTATGTTTTAGTGGGCTATTAAGTGAATGTAGGCCTTCAAAACACAGTCCCCTGAAATGTTCAGAAACAACCGACAAACCGTTGCTTTCCCATTCAAATAGTGGATGGTTATACTTACATTTTGGTACTACTAGGAATTCTCATCATTTTCAGTCCTGTGACCTGTGTTTTGCGGAGTAGCCTAAAAAGTGATAACAAGACACGAAAAGCAACATTTTAAATGCCACATTTGATCAAGCATTACTCTCCTATAAGGAAATGGAGCAGTAGGTTAGTCATCCATTGAGACACGTAGCCCTGACATCTAGTTTCAGCTAAAGGGACAACTCTGAACTGAACATCAACCAATTTAGTCTCAAATTATTGCCTTACTTTGGTGCATGCAGCCGACCAGTTACAAGATGGATAGTTTCTCATATTTATTCCTATGATTTATAGCCTAGGTTACACCTTACACCTTGTTTTTAAGTGAAGAGATTTTCACGAATGATGTTGAAGTAAGAATCATTTACGACAAAGTGTTTTTGTTTGTTTGTTTGGTCAAATAGAGTATCAACACCTAATCAAAATGCTTTATGACCCTATTTATCCTGGAAATGTATTTCAATACATTCTTTTAAACACCTAGAGTGTAAGCATGTCCTGTACCAACCGCCAATTTCTCTGACAGCCATGTCTGCATTCCACTTTAACACAACCAGTTTCGCTCAATAGCATATCTTTGTTTAAACAAAATAATACCAGGAGTTTCATTGGGCTGCCTCTGGGGGTCTTTGACATGTAAGGTCAAATGTTTCATTTTGAAATGTATTTTGAGTTTAATGTCCCCTTTCATACTTTAATTAGATTTGTTGGGATGCTAAATTTAGTTTTCAACTGAATCAAGTTTGTTCTACATCTCTGTGTTGGTGACTCCACATTCGAACATACAGAATATTACCCCCCCAAAATGATTTTTTTGGAGCAGAAGATAGCCCAACAAAGTATTTTCTTCCTGCTCTAAAGGGGTGTTGAACAAAAGAAGGCAATTCAACAAAACAGTTTAGAATGTGTGTTACTCGAATGTTCCAGGTCTCTTGCGTAGAAAAATGAATCTGGGATTTATACTACAATTCTGACTTGATGACTAAACTTTAGGTGGGTATTAATACTGGCTATAGACAGTGTTCAGACAGTTATCTATTCAGTGCTGAGATCAGCTCTCTGGACAGGTTTTTCAGAAAAGTGTCCTTAAGCGGGCCTTGGAGATTAAAGGTGACCCCCATATTACAAACTGCAACACGCTTGTGTAGTGATTCAATGAGGTGTATGCACTCTTGCTTGCTGCCCCAGCCTTCAGTGACTACATATTGGGGAAGTTTATTTTAAAGACCAATCCTGAATATTTTTTGACATTCACGTTTCTCAGAGATGCACAGATACAAACGTAATGCCATCCTAAGAAGTGAAGTATAATTGTTTTGTACAAGGCGACCATTGCTGTAGATTCCTGCAATTTTAAAGGAGTGCTTTGAAAGCTGAAAATGTTTTAGTTCACATCATTCCTGTTCAAAACCATCTCCTATGGTGTACGTTATGTTAATTATCGCTCTAACTAAACCTAAACGTTGACTGTGTATCCAAATATAAGATATTTCTAGATATAAATTAAATGCCGCCACAGAATTGAATAGTTCTACTTGTAAGTTGGTTGAATGGCCATCTAACTTTTGCAATCCCATAGTTTTTGTAGGGTTCTTATCTTTTTAAAATGTGGTTTCTAGGATGTTGTAGAATTCATACTGTTAAAACTAACAATGCAGTTTTCTGTTTCACGGTCTAAGTTGCTTACAATTGACAATGATACAGCGATTTGCTGGATGTTTACCCAATAAATTACAAGGTATTCTTTCCTCTCATGATATATTGGGCCCTCTCCCCCTGACCTACATTTGCTTAGGTTATTGGAAAACATGGAGATTTTTGAGGGCAAACTTTGAGTGAGTGACCGACAGACCATTTCCCCAAATCATGAAGTACCTTCCAGAAGGTTTGATCTTGGAAGTTTGACCTTGGAAGTTAGTCGTTAGTTTGAAGTCGCTGATTTCACTGTGGTTCCCTCTAGGTGGCGTTGCATCGTGTTTGCTCTGGTGATATTACTGCTCCGCCATTTTCTCATTCATTGATGGGAGACATTTTCGGTATGTCGACAGCCGAAACAATAGCTTGACATAGACTATGCTTAAAGTTGGCCACAAATAATGTTTGAACAGGTAAATATTACCTTAACGTGGAGTTGAATTGCAAACATGAAGTCGTTGGGTATCGACAGACGTTATTGGCTTAGTCGAAAAAGCAAATTAATTTGGAAATTTCTTAAACTGAACTGGTTTTGAAATACTTTAAAATGGTGGCATAACCTGCCAGTACACTGCAAATAACTGCCATCGTTGAAGGGTTTAAAATTGCATGTTTGTCGCCTCTATGTGTATATTACATATATGTAGTGGCATTTTATTTGCAGTGTTGCAAAACACAACTCTTAAGATGATAGCACATTCACAGATGGATATATTCACTGTGAATGTAGAGGTTAAATAAGGAAACACTCTGCATGTGGCTGTCTTCACTATTCACTCTCCACACACTGTTGGCAGTGTAATGTGGTAACGCTCCACATGAGATGGTCTCTGTGATATATTTTAATGGCTGGTTGTGTTTGTGATTTATGGATTAGTACCTGAGGTGTAGCGAAGTAGTAATATTTTAAGGCGTTGTAACACAATACTATGTTTTGTGTTTCTCAAGTAGGATTTTTAGCCCGTTCCCTCCTGTAGATAGAAACATAGTGTTGTTAAATCTACCCCTGTTCCAGATGAAGACTCATTTTTTGGTTTCCGGTGACTAGTACTTTGGGGGTCAGTCCACAGTTTTTCGTTCACCAGATGTGCTCGTTATTAATTTGAGGTATTTTGGGATGGCGATTTTCTCTTCCCCGTGTTTTGATATTTAATTTTTTATAGAGCGACACATGGAGTTAATTTAGTAAGTTGATGTTTCCATCTCCTCATAAACATGACTTGGGTTCAAAACCAGGTGAAAAACAAAACAGTTCATGTACTCGTACAGATACACGACAAGGGGGTGAACCACTCTAGTGAATACTGCTGAGATCCCTAAAACTATGACTGATCCCATGATGGTGCAGCATTATACTATCTGGGCCAGGACAAGAGTTCTTTCTCAGTGACTTAATTGAGTGATGGTTGTGGATTACACTGTGGAGAAAGTACATAGAATGATCTGTGTCCCGATAGAAGTTCATCTGCCTCTCTGGAATGGGAAATAAGCAGTTTTCCATGACGGAGAGCATAATTACTCGTTATTTGGAGAATTCGATTAAATGAAAAGATTGTCCGCAGCAATCACTAACATAAAACACTGCTTCCCTTTTAGCCAGCCGTTACGTGGTGCCATGCAGACTAGAGCTTCAATTAATTTAGTTCTTGAATTCATTTAGTTTCAAGTCCTATGACTGTACCGCTGATGTTTAGGATAGTGTGGGGGGGGGGGTTTATTAATCTTTTGTATTTATTTTTAACAATGTGAATATCAATGACTATATTCATTTCATAATAAAAATGCTAAAGTCTCACACAGATCCATCTTTTAGCTCAGAGTAGGCCATTAATGGCTTGACACAATGTTACATCTAAGGGCTCCAACATCTCATTAAAGATTAAAGTTGGTGCATAATATCTATATAAGCAATTGATATGAAAGAGGAATTGACTAATCAGTAATCTTGGTTCAAAGCTTCATTAAATAAAATGACCCTGACAGTGTGAAAGCCCAGAGTCTGACTCATTTGCTAGAACACAACCATCCATTTCCAGTGTTAATCAAAATTGTGCAAATGTGAGACGCAATGAAATTGGGATAGTTTATATTCTTTGTCCCAATGTTCCGACACTTGCACAGTAGTAACTGCTAGCTTGACCTTACAGAGTAAATTACCTTGACTAATATTTCATCTGTAGCTGTCCCACACAGCAACTGTATTTGAAAGTGCTCCAGGCTTAGTCCGGCAATTTCTTTTTCTGCTCTCGGGCGAGCTCTTTCAGACTAGGAACATTGCATTTGTTGTAGATGTATCCTGTCTGAAATGTGAGTCGTGAACAAATAAAGCAAGTTTCTTGTAACTCTGGTATCTGTCTTCCAAATCAGTGTGTCACCAACCTCTTGTG
This sequence comes from Hypomesus nipponensis, assembly GCF_054491055.1. Classification (NCBI taxonomy): domain Eukaryota; kingdom Metazoa; phylum Chordata; class Actinopteri; order Osmeriformes; family Osmeridae; genus Hypomesus; species Hypomesus nipponensis. The sequence goes on along the minus strand of NC_140376.1, from coordinate 6,094,101 downwards.
ACCTCCCCCCACCTCATTATTCTCACCTAGCGTAACTGGAAAACACCGTACCTGTCGCACAGGGAGTAGGCAGAGTACTGACAATCTGGTCTATGTAACTTGTTCTCTCTGCAATGGTCTCATAAGGTCATGGGTGACAACCAATGGTTCCTTGTTTGATTTATGTATTTGGAATCAATCGGTAAATATCCCTCTAGCAGAGTATCAACACTGCATCAATCCTTATTCGCCTCTCATGCATTTTAATGCTTGACCCACATTCAAGCCTTGAATACAGACAGTCTTGTGTACCAAGAGAACTGAGAAACGGTGAACTTTGGAAGGTGCTCTGGAGCTACAATGACACAGTTGGAAAACGAGGACAAAAGGGAAACAGTTTAGTAATCTTGTGAATCAAGTGAGTGAATTATTTAATTAGAATCAGGCTACATAACCTTGATGGATAAAACCGATCCTGTGTCCCGAACAAAAATTCTTATTCTGAATACCTCTCCGTAAATGTTTTTATGATATTTGTCTTATTTTATCATACTTTAGAATAATTTTACATGGTCGAAAGATTTACTTCCAGTTTACTGGTGAAGGATCACTTCTTGGGATTATAATCCCAAGAAAACTATTACAGACATGTTTTAGATAATGATGGTTAAATCCTTTACAGCCTACATGTTTTTCTTTAGGCTTTCCAATAAATAATAACATTAATGGGATTGACGTGCAATGTATATAAATGAATCTTTATTTCTGTTTTACATCTCTACCAAACACTATAAAGTACTAGCAGTTAATTGCTTAAATGTCCTAATAGCTCCTTGCTTGTAAAAGCATTGCAGAGCATTTGACAAATATAAATGTTGGTAAGTTTGTATGGACCCTCGTAAAAGAAGAAAAAAAGAACCCACAGCGTTTCCCCTAATTAATCCTCAGTAATAGTTTACGTTTATTGACGCAAATGTACATGGACACAGCATATTAAAACTGTGCTCTTCCTTCTCTCTCCCTCTCCACAACCCCTTTATTTGGTTCTCGTTTGGTCTTTCTCTCCAAATGAACCTTAATGAAATCACTGTAATGGACACATGCTTCTTCAGAGAGTAAAAAGCTATTTTAGCCCGTTTCCGGTAAATGTCTCATTGCTCCCTCATTTATGAAGTTTTATAATGCTGTTTTTTACCCAGTACTTACCCAGCGAAAAGTACGCGGGGCACTTTTGTGTCTATCTTGTGTGGCTCGCTGTATTCAATCATGAAGAGACATGGTGTACTAATGGGGAACCTTCATGGTTGAATGAGAATGGAAAGTGTATGGAAAGGTAACACTGTACAGTAATAACAGCGTGCATGGGAGCACATTAAAATGGAGCCGGTCAAGGAGATGGTGTCTCCGGCACTACCTTGCATTTTGCTTGTAAGAATTTTACGACTTCTCTCTGAAAGTGCTTTCCCATCTAAATCCATTCCTCTCACCGGACCAAAAAGGATATCTTAGCCTTGATAAGAGCATCCCCTGTTCTTGGAACTATAATATGAAGTCTAACAGGCCATGACCTGTACTCTTTACTGTGTTCTCGCACTCTATAGAGATGCAAGTATACATTGGGCGCAGTCCTAGAGTCTGTACCATCTCACCATGTCACGCTAGGCTTGATACTGTTTTGATTGATACAATATGACGCTGTGGAAACAAATTAACATTCCTACCAAGGGATAAAGTCCAGTGTTTGTTGGTTCAGAACTGAAGAAGAAACGGATGCTCTGCAAAGCAAAAAGGTACTGGTATCTGTGTGCAGACCTCTTGGTGTACTTCTGTTTCACATCAACTTTAATGGAAAGAATTCTATACAAAGCTTCGTGTGGACGGGAACCAAAGAGAGATGGCTGGACTTGAGCCTGGCAGTGAGATTAACCTCTGTTTAGTCAATCTTCTGGGGATCGCACGTTTTTAAATGATCTGTGTGGTACTTTTCAGATAACATCAGCTGTAAATTATAATGTCTTCATGAAAAGGACATTGAAGGATGATATTGAGAATGGTCTACCCGTTAAGGTCGCAATTTAGAAATTGGTACTAATTAAAAATACACGTAAATTATTCCTAACGTGCATTGCCTGTTTAGCTACAATTATACCATCCTAAAAATATATTTGTGTCCCAGTTATACTTGTTCTTCTATTGATTACTACTGACTGATACAGATTTTAAAGTGACAGTTCTTCTGGCGATTTAAATTTTAGGTTGTTAGAAAATATATACAGTAAAAGAATATACATAAAAATTATATCGAGTTTTTTAAAACACAAGATCAAAATATTTTTGTTTCACAAATGGGAGTGCAAACCGAAATGCAACTTTTCTTTCTCAATAAAAAATTATATACAATCTAATATTTTACAGAAAATTATTTTACATAAATTCTAAGCGTTGAAAGTTGTTTTGCTTGGCATATTGTCAATCCTTGTATCAAATTATTGGGATCCCAAAATGTCTTAAAGTAGTAGTAGTAGTGAAAGAATGTGGCAAATTTGGCAGTGATGGCGGAAGTTCTGATTGTTATCCAATGCAAGTTCGGAGTGAAGGAATATTTGGGTTATCCGAAAGAGAACCATTAATTTAGGAGAGAACTTCAGCCCTCTTGAGATGAAACAGACCTAAAAGGTCCTTGTATTTACCCATATAGTAAATGTTTAGAACAAGACTAAAGCACTTAATAGCACTCAACTCTCAGAGCAGTTTTATGCCACTTAGAGATTTGTAAAAATGCCATTGCAGTAATCGCTAGTTCAACGGACACTGTATTTCTATGCTTTCCACCAGTTTCCAATATGCTGCTTATATACTCCCTACATGCTTGTATCCAAATGCACCAACAACATGACATTATAGTTCAATTAGCAGTTTCCATTCAGTACCACTGCATTTTGAACTATGCTGGTGTGTTACTACCACAAAACCCTATCACTGGTTTGTTCCACTGTAAAGCTAATGAATGGCTTGTTTTACTGTTCTTGCCTGCTATTAGGGGTTTTCCATCGTATAAATCTAATTTTACAAAGTGCATTACATTGACATTCCAAGTCGCTGGCAACTTCTGGGTTTGCACGTGGCGTATAGGTTACAGAATTTTTTTTCCGATGACTAGTATACGTTTTTGAGGTTTATTTGTTCAGTTCTTTTAAAAATCCTGCCCCGCATTTGACTGATTCTGCTCATGGATTTGAGCAGGCCGGGTCTTTTTTGTCCTCCACCTGTTTCTTTTTAGCGAGGCTCGGCCGCGTGATGAGCTGGAGCGAGGGATGTCTCAGGCCCGCGTGGCGCGCTCTCCAGTCGAGAGTTGGGGTGAGGGATTTGCTGTACCACCAGTGCGCAGTAAGCTTTGACCTTCAAACAACTGGAGATTTGGGACGATGGAAATGGAATGAAAAGAATGGAAAGGGGGGAAAAAGAGGGGGGGAAAAAACAGTGAAGAAGTGTAGCGTTGCGCCCAAGCCATCCGGGAGCTCTCTTTCTTGAATAGCAGACATGTCAAGCCTGTCATTCACGTGGTCCAAAGAAAGCCCTTTGTCTGTGGAGTCTTGGGATTGGGAGAGGGAAGGAGGCGGATGGTCTAGGAGAGTCCCGAACACAAAGTACAGTTACAGGCAAGAATGTCCAACCCTTGTGCCAGATGGAACCTACATACTGCTCCCTACATTAGTATGATTACAACGAGCGCACGTAGAAAAGGCCTGTATTAAGGTTCTTGAACATTTTTGTGGTTTTACCCAAGCTGCATGCTGTAAGTGAATCTGCTTCTTACACCCTTCTAAAACAACATCTCAGACCTAGTTGGTGTTCTGTGTTAATTCCTTAAGATGGCAATTTATTTTCTTAAAGATTGATAATAATGATTGAATAATGATAGATTATGGTTTCCCATCATTCAGATTTCCTGGCACAGGACACCCAAGGTGTCTCAGTCTTCAAGTCTCAAAATTTACATTGCATGTTTTTTACAATCATTCTACCATTACAATAAATGGAATGAAATTAGAATCTAGTTTACAAGATTTTTTTTATTAGGACACTCAACTTTTATTAAAAATTTAATCATCCGGGTAAGCTGAATGTGAACTGAAATGAGTGAACAATTTTAGAAAGGATGGTAAGGAGCTTTGAGCTGCTCAAAAGGATAGTTTTTCACTTGGCTGACTGTGTAGGTTTACAATTCTGTTAGAACCGTGATGCAGTCTCGTGTGTGAAGTGACGTCAGCTTTGCACGGGCCTTTGATATCAACGAACTGATTTTATTTCTGAGCATTACATGTAGCCAATCTGTGCTCTATTTTGCACTCTTCCGGCCTTACCCCCGGTCACTGCCGAAGAATAGGGCGGCAAGACTCCTGTAATGTCTCTTGCACAAAGGCAATCAAACACGGTTTGCCAGAACCTGACATTTCAGAGTTTTCCAGCGACACCTTAAAGTCTTGAATCACAGGGAAACTAATGGAGGTGACCTCCTGACTGAGGACTTTGTGTTAGCAGGCTGGCTGCTTCAGAGGCAGACAGAGAGAAAAGGAGAGGGGAGAGTAGCAAGGGGGGAGGTTGTGGAGAGCTGAAGACTGTTTGAAGACGAGGACAGTGGCGGTAACTGGAGAGGGAACATGACTGGTGTGACAATAGAAACCAGGAACAACCGGTGTTGCGCATGCGCTAGAATCTTATGACTAGGGGCAAGGAGTTCTGAAAGTGGGTTACAGAGCTCGCAAAGGGAATTGCCATAATTTAAGGCTTGGGATAGGCCTGCTTGGGATGCATTTTCTCACTTTTAGGACGGGGCGAGGTTGGAAAAAACCCTTTTAATTGTATAGAATTGTGTCGGTGAATGGAACATAAACACGTCGAGTGCTCATGGACGTAGTTTGCAGTCGCTAATTGCGAGGACTGCAAAACACACTTGCACTGTCCTCCAACATTTTAATTTAAACATGACTTACTCAATGTCACAAGACACTGAATTCCACCCAAAGTATTTCTAGTGCTGAAGAAAAAGCAGCCACTCCTCCCTCCTCTCAACAAATCTACATGCACACCCAGCACAGTATGGGTTAGCGAATGTGAATACCTTACAGTTTAGGCTTTTTAGGGTCTGTGTGTGTGTCTGTTTGATAGACTTTGTGCGAAACCACTGCATCCAGTGGTAATCCAGGTAGGCGATGGGATTTTGCTGTGCGGCCTGGCTACTGTGTGATGATAAGTTGCAGTCTCACCTCGGGGCTGCAGTGAAGCCAGCTGAACATCAGGATACGGGAGGAGATTACAGAGTCTGTGTAGTCACTTTAAACAGGATTAGCCATTCTAGCTCAGGTGCAACGCTAATAGGATTAGGGACTCCCTTTTCTTGTTCATCCCACCGTTAAGCCGAATTATGGGCCCCTCAAAACAAAGGTGTGTTTTTGGACACCGCAAGGACACAAGAGGATAGGCGGTGCTCTTTGAGGGAGGGCACCTTTTCTTAATGCGCCCACACATAGTTGTCGAGTGACCTCCATATTGAATGTCATAGAACACTTGGGGGTCTCGATTGTTTGATTCAGGCTCGCTCTTTAATTAGTCGATGTGATTTAAGGAGTTGCAGAAGAGGTACTTTGCTGTTAGAAGGGTATTAGGGATTGTTGCTTAAGGTTTGTCGTCCTATTTTTTATCAGGATTAGCACCACTTTAAAAACAAGCACACTCAAAAGGATAAAATAAGCAATATTTTCAGAGTAATATCCGGTGTAATTAAGTAAGTTAAGTTTTCCTTAAATGTAGAATATACATTTTGTTCTTGGTTGATTAACACTTTTTTATTTTTTATTCAGCAGTGAAGTCCCACACCAACCTTTTATATATCCCCCCCCCCCCCCCCCCGCCCTCATAAAACGTTTTCCACTTTCATCGTAAGGTTTGATGGTTCACCTTAACACAGTAGTATTCATAGCCTCTATCCATTAAGATGAGGACCGTTTCAGTCCCTCCTTATCATGATTTCCATTATCGGTCCAATTCCATCGGAATGATCCGGTACTCCCCCTCGCCTCTACTTTAGATCTAATCTGGCTAGGGGGCGGTTACTGTGATGAGCTGTGAAAAGAAGGGCTGATATCCTCCTTTGTGCCAGTTTTGTGGGGGCCCACAGGAGAAACCTAAAGGGATCTACCTCCTAATCCTGGGGTTTATCCTTCAAAAGCCACTCTCCTCTGGAAGGCTTTGAGCTTCTTCACACAACTCTCCGCTCTGCGGCCGTCGTCCTAATGGAGAAGGTGGAACAGGAGGAGGAGGAGGAGGTGGGTGGCTAAAGTTGGCTGAAGTGGGGAGGGAGGCTTCATTGTGGGGCAGAGGAAGAATCGCCGTGGAAGATCTCTTTGGAAGATCCTGAGGTGTGGGGGTGGGGGGTGACATCCCGTTGAGAATGTAGTGGTTGAAGCAGCCCTGTAAGGTTCTTAAGGGTTGCTGTTCCCCGGTTAACCAAGGCTCTCAAGATCTCCCAGAAAGCTTGGGGGGGGGGGGGAGAAGGTGCTCAAATGAAAGCAAGGTCTACATCTGTGTCTAAAACGATGTCTATACGTAGTGCCCCTAAAACCCATCAGTTGTGCTTTACAATGATGCTAGTCAGCGTGATTTTCTTAAAGTGTGGAGATTACTCATCCTAGCTGAATCGTCAACAACCGTCTCTCCCCACCGTTCTGCCACATGCTTTTCTGTCAAATATTGTAAAATAAAACAATTACCCCCAAACACTTCCATAAAAAGGGTAGAGACCACAAAAGTGGGCCCTTGTCTCCTGACTGGAGGAGAAGGCTCTTGGCATCATTCCTGGTGAACGCCACCACAACAAGCCTCGAGATCTTGAAATACTATCTGGGCGCCACCTCTTAAAGAGTGATGGTCCATGTGTTTCAGCTTTGAGAGTCCTGAAAAGGCTGTATCGCTCCCCCTCTCTCCTAACTTCAGGGGTTACGAACCTCTGTCAGTTCAGCAGTCAACACAGCGGCAACCCATCTGACAGCAATCTAGTCAGGCCCACAAAAACGAATTATCCCGGGAAATGGCTTTTCATTTTAATGACTGATTAGTAAGTGCACTGATCAGCTGTATGCAATCTAATGACCTTAATTTGGTTACATTTATATCACTGGATGATGTGCAGCTGAAAGCTGAGTAAGGTATTGATTATCATAAAAGCAAGGCCATTGGCTGGCCAGAGAGCACTATTCACAGACCACAGCTGTCAATATGTACTCCATCGAGGCTCATTCAGCCAACTATCAATGACATTTATTACAGTCACGTTTTCAAACGAGTCTCGCGTAGTGTGTCTATATGGAACTTATATGAAGCCTGGAGATGGAGATAAAGCTGTTAAATGCTTTGTTTGTGCTGTGTATCCAGAACACCAAGCAATTTCATTTAATTCCTACTCGGTATTCTCTCCTGATTTTGAGGTTTTTTAATTCAAATATTTTTGCCTCTGGTTCAAAAAGTGCTATTGACCACCCACCTGACGTAAGAAGCAGAGTGTACGAAGCACGTTCTCGCACGGTACGAAACAGCTGGGATGGCGGTTGCTCCACGTTCAGGGGGCTGGCCTTCAGAGCAGGATGTGTGTTGTCTTTTGAAGCAAGCTTCATCTGCTGTGTGACCCCGGCCGTCCCTTGACACTTAATTACGACAGAGATCCCTCAGAAACTATCCGAGACCTCGTTAGGAGGTCAGGTGTGGGCATCCTCCCCCCCCCCCCATGCCAGCCAGATGCTCAGGGGTTCACAAGGGATGCCAGCAACTGAGAGGGGACCTCCTCATTATTGGCATCCACCTTCATTTAACCCTTCGCAAACCATCCACACAGCTGGAAACGTCACTGACTGTGGCCCAATCCGGTCCTCGCCTACGGTGTTCTCCAATAGTGTTCTCAATGCCCTGCGGCTGTGGATGCATGAAATGCCAAATTTGTTTGGCCGCTTTTTTGCGTCACGGACGGTAAAATAAATACTTTTCTCTCGCACCTTTTAATGGATCTTGCTTGGAACTAATCTGTTTATTTTGTCCACTTCTTTGTTCAGGGTCGTAAATGAATGGAAGTCATTATTAAGATGCAGCCATGCGTAGATTCATAAATGAGCCTGGGTTATTTTTCATCATTGTCCGCTGGCAATATAGGACCATGAGTGTGATGTACCACCTATTGGTAATGAAACTAAACAGACTCCTTTAAAATTGGAGGGTATTAACTGGTCATCAAAGAATAACGGCATGTAATTAACAGAGATTTTGTTTTCTTATTTTTTACCAACCTGTGCGCTTTTTTAATAGCTATAAACTGATCCATTAAGTATGAAGTGCATTTCATTAATCCATTCCTTTTGCAAATATGTATCTGAATGGAACAATGTTGAATAGAAATATCCTATTTTCCTCATGTCCTCAAGTGTTGACAGGAAATGTTATCCTGTCACAACACTAAACGGTATATGCGTTACATCTTTTTGTGGCCACAAGGGTAACAAAAACTTTTTTTTAAATACAAAAACAATGTGTTATTGAACATGAAAATCTCACTGTGTACTCAAACACATTTGAAAAGAGGAATTGGCTTTTTTTTGCCTGTATTATTCTGTATCCTGGTATTGTCAAACACAATAGTCACATTTCTGGCCATTTAAATGAATGTTTTGTTTGTAAAGATGTTGTAAGTGAAGCAAACAAAATGATTTGTAGCAAATGTTTAGAAGAACACCACCTACTTCAAGAAAAAATGAAAGGAACAATATTGTTTAAGTGTTCATTATCGTGTATCATTGAAAGAATTGCAGGAACCATTTGCTACTAGCACGGCGCCATCTTGTATAACAGTCAGTTTGTTTCTCCATTGCTGTCCCGAGATAACCTCTTAATGTATTCATACTTCTGTTCCTGTCGCCTAAACCTCACTGAATGTGCTGCCGTCCCACTTACCCAGCCACAGGGTCTAAAGAGCTAACACTGTGCTTGTTTACGCCACAGAAAATCCTCTGATTGCAGCTTTACCATGTCAGCACCTGGTGACATCGTTAGCGTAAATTACCCTCCATCTCAAGACCGTACACCTTTTTAAATAGATTTGTGACATTTTTTCTGTTCTTTTTCTTTCTTTCATCTCCCCACTCCAAAAGATAGTATTGGCGGTTTAAAGAACTGCCCGCTCAGGCGTAGTCCAAATAACTAGTGTTTTTGAATTGCCTCTTTGTGTTGCCGGCACACATTAGTAGGGCCTGGGAGAGAGAGAGCTTCATGGGTCATTACTGCTGCTCATAACCACACCTAGTGAAAAGGGTTTTGCAAGATGTTGGCCATGGTGGGGACACAGTCTGAGACCAGAGCCATTTTGAAGCTCTGCCGCTGCTCGCGCACGCACACACACACACCCACCCACCCAAGCCATTCCCCACAGGGGGGCTAAACATTGTCTCCAGAACAGCTTGCCGACGTGGAGAAATATGGGTAGCTTATGGCGGAATCTTAGGGGCAAAGTGCATGGTAGTTGAGCTTTCTCTCCAAGACACGAGGAGACTAAACTCTTTCCTCCTCTCCAAGATCTCTGAAGTAGTAGTGGGAGCCAATGTAAAATCTGTGTTGGGCACGAAGAGTCAGGGACTGAAACACCTGCCAGGTAAGAGGGCTCCAGTCCAAGAAAGCACCGGAAGGAGTGGCTTAAGGTTCTATGAAGGCAGACCAGGTACTGATGCAGTCCAAAACCCCTTCTTTAGACCCTCACTCCAAACCCTAACTTGCTGGCCTAAAACAAACTATGAAGGAAGATGCCTTGGGTTACAGTGCATGTTTTTACCTGCGAGGGTGATGCTTCAGAGCAGGAGTGATAAGATTGAGAAGAAGGAGGCATTACACGGTTTTCTGCGGACTGTTTTAATCTGGGTCTGGAACGGCGTAATTGGAGAATCCTCAGAAGCAGCGGGCCGAGGAACCCTTAGCGCCGTGCCCGCTGCACACACACACACACACACACACACACACACTAGGATTAACCCGGGCCGAGAGGGACTGCGCTTGGAGGGTCTTTTCTGCCACATTAGCTTTAACAAAAAGGATTACTGTGGTCGAGTAATGTCCCCCCCCCCCACCCCCCCAAACACACATACACACACACTTATGTTACATGCACACACACACCTTTAACAGACTTCTACACCCCCGTCCTCCACCCAAACACATGCATGCTATATTACATACATGCCTACATACAGTAAACACACTTCTACCACCCCTTTACCCCAAAACACTGAAACACGCATGTACATGCTATCGAACAAACACACACACACACACATATATATGTATATATATATATTTATAGTAAACGCACATTTACTGTACCTCATCCCACCCGCCCAAGGTGCAATTAACTGGAGTTTCTCATTGAAAGTAAATGGCTGGGGTCAGACGGTATTACCACGGCCCCCCATCCCACCCACACCCTCGCTAGTGTAATTAGAGAGATGAGGACTGAAGTGAGGGGGGGGGGCTGAGGAGTGGGTGGTGAAGGGAAGGGGAGCGCGCACAGACAGGGTAGCTTAGAAGGCTTTGTTCAAGTGGAGGGTTTTTGTTGAGGAAACTAAGGCTTGTCAGTTGAACCAGGTCGCTTGGCTGGTCATCCTGAACCATCCATGGAGTTGGGGATAGTGGCTTATGTTGGGAGGGTTACAGTGAGGGTGGGGCGGAGTGTGAAAGGGTTTTCTGGTGTGTGTATGGGAAGGGTTTTCTGGTATATATGTGTGTTGAAAGTGTTTTCTGGTGTGTGTGTGTGTGTGTGTTGGGGGGGCAATAAGATTCTGCTGTATTGAATTACATGGCCAAGTGCTCTTGTGATCATCCTAGGCAATTGAAAAAGGGATTTATCCAGGTCATGTTTCGGGCATTGAAATAACCTTCTTGAAACTTTTCACTGTATAAACAGCGTGATCCGAATAACAGCCAGAAGTCTCAACACTGGGAAAGCTCGACCGAGACATTGAAAATACATTCCCAGATTGTTTTCACATTTTTTTTTAAATGTTATTATAGATTTCAAGGAAACCAGCATGTTGTTTCTTGGTGCTGGGGTTGTGTTTGGAAAGGTCATTGAAAAGTCTTTCTGCTATCCTCAGCCTGTCCCCTCCTGGGTTTGAGTGGGAGACATGTTAAACTGTCTCTGTGGAGAGTGTGTGTGTGTGTGTGTGTGTGTCGGGGGGTGTGCCCACAGTGGCTCCGAGCAGAGGCTGCTCCAGTTCTTAATCCGGAGCCCACTGTCGGGCCCTCAACGGACACACGCACACACACAGAGACACACACTCGTACTACCGGTCTTTCTTACATTCACAAAGACACACACAACACAAACAAAGCAGTAGGAAAACATGGGTATGGTTGCGCTTCCCTCTGCCCCCCCCCCCCCCCTCCCCCCCCCGCCCCCGACCCCCCCCTCCCAGCAGGCCTGTGTCCCGACCAAGGTCAGGGCCCCGACCGGGAACGCCAACACAGCTGGCACAGTCCGAGGTCGCTCGGCGGTTCGCTCGGGCGAGCACAGCCCCAACACCAGTCTCTTTGGGTTAGCCCTGAGGAGAGGGCTGCCTTCTTCACAGCTTCCCTCTGCCCCCCACCCCCCCCCCCCACCCCCCCCGCCTGTCATTCTTTGTAACTGTCATTGGACGAGTGAACTCACCACGGCCGCGTTGTATGTTTTTAGCCTGCGTCTGGCTTTTGACCGTTGTGTGCACTCGGCGCAAAGAAAGAGCATGTTTTGATGACTGCTTATTAATCTTGAAGCCTTCTGTCTTCTGGGAACCATGTGACCTCGAAGGATGGCTTAGGTTGATTTCATATAGTTGGACTAAAGGAAGAGATTTTCTTCGTAATGAAAAACAAACAAAATCATTATTGTTATTTTTTCTGCATTTGTTGCCGTTCTTGGGGTCTGGTTATTTGATGTTTTTTTTACATGCATACTGTTGAGCACGGGCTATATTTAAGAAAAGGAACATTTTATATCTTGGACCATTCATTATTGATTACCTGAAATTACAGTGTGTTGCCTTATCATGAATCATTGAAAACAGGAGAATAACATTGGTTCATATCTCACTTTATCCTCAGGGGACGAAGCCTTGCGTGTTTTATACGAGCCAAACACTGTGCATCACACTAACAAACGAGGGTCTGAAAACACTCTGGTGTTTTCAGAGCACACCCTTAAAGACTCATTATGTCTTTGGAGGGAACTTAAAGTGTAATCTTTCTCTCTGCCTGCCTCCTCAGCCCCCCACCCCCCCATTAAGTCAATTATCTGGGGTGCTTGGACTGCATTTGAGTGATTGATGAGTATTGATCCATAGGAAAGACTTGTGCATCACCCGGTAGTATATCATCCCAACACCCAACACATTCATCATAAACACAGGGGAGGAAGGCGGAGAAAAAAAAAAAGAAAAAAAAAAAAGAGTAACGGGATATTAACGTTGTTCCCGAGCGCCATTGCTCCCCAAAAAGCCCTGGCCAGAAACCAGTCGGGAGCCGGGCTGACTTCCTCGTCTCAGTAACCCGATGCGGGGACAGAATTCCTGGACGGGTGTTACCCAGGTAGCAGTGGGGCCTGGCCTGGCCGGGCTACGGCTCCTGTTGTTCCGTGTGTTTCTGTGCAGTGATCGGCTGTGCCCGGAGGGAGTCTTTATTAGGAACATTTTCACAGAATAAAACCTTAACAGATTGCTTATTGATCGCAACTGGGCCCAAGCGGTGAAAAAAAGAAAAGGGAAAGAGTCAGTGAAGCTTTGCTTCCCCCCCCCCCCTCTCATCGATGCAGCTATGGTCCGGTCTGCATCTCGTCACCTCCCACATCCCTGCAATATCCACAGCCCGATGCCCCTTCATCCCCTCTCGCCTGCATGCAGCCCTATAGAGTGGCACTCTCATATATCACCGCCCCCAACTGGGGGGATTTCTGCACAGAACAACAGATAGTGAGTGTGTGTGTGTGGCTTGGTTGGATCTACTTTTTCGCACCCTGTGTTGTGATACTCGAATGCCATTGACCTGTTACTTCACAGTCATGTAGCCTTAACTCCGAGATTGTTTGTTGAGCTGTGCCGGTCTTGAACCAGAATGTAGTGTATATTTTCCGTGTTGTACGACTTCTCTGTCAACGCGTCATCGGAAAATTACTTGATCGTTTGTTTTTTGGGTGGTGTGTTAAAAGTTATTCTTTTGAGTACGATGTCTTGCTTAACTCTCACCAGATGTTTCCTTGTTTGTTCATCACATTAACATAACATTCCAGAAAATAAAAACGTACTTTATAGAGTTTATATTCATATTAGAGAACATTTAGTCCATTGTAATCTGCCAAGTGCATTCTGGAAAACCACCCTGGGTGGAAATCTTTTTTGGGCTGCGAATCCGCTGGTTGTATCCAGTTTCTCTTGTTAAATGCGCCTTTGGTCCAATATATGTTTTCAAGATCTCAGGTTGTTGCTCTCTACAAAATAGTTTGGTCTTTGTCTTCTGGCAAAACAACTACTTCAGTCCACTGCCTTTGTTTTTCTTTGCCTTCAGTTTCTCACTGTTCGATCCCACTGTTTTAAATGTGGGTAAATGTGATATTATTTCATAACTGACTCAGTGCTAGGGTTGTAGATTATTTCTACATTAACATTATCTGTATTTACATCTATGTTGACCGTAGATGCATCCTCAGGCAGTATTCCATCTATTGTTTACTCAACATAACTAAGTATTTTACGTTTTGGCTTTATGGACCTGTGTGCCTTTCTCTCCCTCCTTCTCTCACTGTCTCTCTCTCTCTGAATCCTTCTCCCTCTCTTTTTCTTGCTATATTTCTCTCCTTTTTCTGTCTCTCTCTCGTTAACATGACTCCTCCAGTGGAACAGGTAATTCATTAGTCTATTCCTCAGGGATCTGAGAAACAGTAATGACCCAAAAGAATCCATCATGTATTGCAGGTTTGATATGTGATTGATGGTTTAATTTCCTTTCTGTGTTATTGATAAGTTAGCAGCTGTGTGATAAGTCGGCATTCATGTGATGCATGGGTAGCCAATCCGGTGATTGTAACAGTCGCAAGTTTGTTATAAATTTAACTGAGAGCTTTGGTTGTCTTGGAATTGTTCATAAATTAATGGTAATTGATAAGTCAATGGAATTGACTACTCTGGAAAAGAAAAGTAACCATGAAAAGACATTATGGGCTGTTGACTTTCAGGAAAGTGCTTTCATCCTAGTTTTCAGCTGGAAACGTATTTTATGACTTAGTGTGTTTTTTCATTGACTAATGCAGAGTTTTATTATTTACAGCATTTGGGCTGTGGAAATGTTTGGATTTTGTGAAGTTCAGATTTGACCTACTTTCTGCGTCATCGGGATGCATGAATCACTTTGTCTGGACAGAGAATTTGCAAACACCAAAACGCCTAGTTGCAAACACCAAAAAGCATGACATCCACTAAACATATTCACACAAGAACTTGGACTATTGCGGTCAAACTAGAAATCATTTTCTACACTAAATCCATTGAGATTTCGACAATTGACCAAAAAAAAGAAAATGTCTAGAAAGGATCTTATTCAAATCTTCCATGTGGTAATTACTCAATTTTCCATTTATAAAATGACTTCACGAAAAGGAAGTCTCTCTCCACTGTCTGACAATGTATTTTACCTTGGCCGAGTCCCCACCTAGACCCTCCCTTCCTATCCTTTTCCCTGTGTGTACGGAGCATAAGATTGTAGTAAAGGCAGCGCAATATCTGGAGAGTTAATGGGATTATGCAAATAGAAGCTCTCTTAAAGGGCCCATTTGAAGTGGTTAATGGAGATTATGGAAATGGTCTGCTGGCTAAGATGCTCTGGCTGAAAATGAAAGGGTATGGAAGGGTACCAGGCCAGCTGGGAGAAAAGAAAAAATATATACAAACAAAAACACTCAGAAGTAAATAGAAAAATAGATATGATGAGTTTGACTGCCACGATGACTAAAGGGTGAGGGTCATGAGACTGTTGGGTTGGGGTTGGGGGTGGGGTAGAGGTGTGGGGTTGGGGGGTGAGATAGAGGATAGAGGTTGAAGTGGTGGGGGAGGGGACATTGTCCTTGAGAGGTGGCAATGTTTCATGGGGACTTGATCAGGTAAATGTAACCTCCCACTACACCAAAGTGCTGATATTTCACCCCAGAAGTGTTAGAGTAGAAAGACATCCGCCAAACTCAAAGCAGCAAAACATTGATCATGAAACCGGCAAGACGCTACTTCTAGAAAAAAAACATCCGTACAGTCCAGGGTCGCTAATTGCTCACCACTAGGCTCCCAAAGTAAGCTCCTTCTAACGAGGTTTACATTTGGAAAAGTTGACTTTGCAGTTCTAAAGCGGGTCACTCTCCGCCCTGCCCCAAACAGTGTCTGTGTGCCTTGGGTTCAGCCCCAGATGGATAGATCATTAGGGATGGGGCGGCTGGCCTCACCTTTATAGGCTGGTTGATTGGCTATTGGACTGAGAGAGCACAAACCATTTAACTTGCAGCCCAGTTTAAAAAAGCTCTCCCCTTCTTTAATTACAGAGAATACGCAGGGCTCTGAACAGTTTTACAGCGTCTAGGCAATCTGGCAGGGCTTTAAAGAAAGAGAATGGACAAATATAAAAATAAATAAATTAAAAGACAGCTTGTGTTTTTTTCTCTTCTTCCTGTTGGTAATTAGTTAATGCTGTTATTTCAAGAAGAGGAAGTTATTTTGTAAGTCTAAATATGCGTGCCAACGGTTTCTTGTTTTGTCTCTGGGTTTATCTGGATTGAGGGCTCAGTGCCGTGGAATTGCAGTATCTGTTCACGGCAACGTCTACAAGTTGATGAAAACTTGAAAGCGTAGGACGTGTGTATTGACCTGTAAATCCAAGATTGTCGCGCGCGCGCGCGGGTGTGTGTGTGTGTGTGTGTGTGTGTGTGTGTGTGTGTGTGTGTGTGTGTGTGGGGGGGGTGGGGTGGCGGGATTCTATTTACAACCTCAAAGAAAAACAATCAAGCACATTTGCAAGTTAGTCCTTCGTGAAACTGCAAGATTTCAAGATGTCTCCAGCCTTCCCTTTATGATCTGGAGCCTCATAGCCCACTGTCAGTGTCTTTAGCAAAGACAAATGCCAGGTGTCTTTTTCAGCATCACATTCATGAAGTCCATAATTTAACTCTGCAGACATAAACACAGACAGAGGGCCCGACGGACACTTAAATACGGATGACAGACAAGTTTTACACTGCTTTTTATGTCTTCGATTTGAGCTGTAATATATAATATGGCAGTGCTACGAACGTAAACATTGTGACCTGTTTTACTGCCAGACGCTTGTCCTCGCTGATGAGCCTCTACGGCTGTTAAGAAAAGGACAGTTTTGTCATGTGCACGTCTTATGATGTACTGTAATTGGCGTCGTCACCATGAGCAGGCGACGTATACACGGCAATATAAAGGAATGGGGTTTGTTTGGAAATGTCCATGTTTGGTGGACGGAAGGAAACCCGTTTAGTGGAAGGAAAACGAGGAAATGAGATGAATCTTTGGAGATGGAAAGTCGATCAAAATGTAGGATGGTTCCTCGTCCTTGTCAATCATTCATTTGTTCAAAATTACCCTCTAATGATGTGAAACAGGGACTGTTTCCCCCTCCTCCTGTATGTAATTCAATAGAAAAGATACTCCCACACAATTCTGTAACAATATTATATGGCAGGCGGGAACTCATTATAAGCCATTATCAGTGTTTACTATGATGTCGGTTCAAAGTGATGAATTATTTAGGTTCATGCATTATTAAACTGCATGCTGGTAGTGTACGGCTATGTTAAAACGTGTTGTTATGCAATCAATGGGCATATTCTTCTACACAGGAGTGTTGAATGAAGCCAGGCCACTTTGCTGCAGGGAAATTGTACCGTATTGTTTGGGAAAATTTGAATTTGATCAATGAAAGCTTGATTTAAAGTTGGCCTGCTTCTGTGCGGCCTCGTGGAGGAGTAGAATATGACGTTGCAGCTGGACTTATTCCTCAACAATAAAACAGAAAAGTATGAAGTTACAGCAGAGCTTTGGCTTAGCCTACTGGCTACTGCAGTCCCAGCCATGTGATTGGCTGTGAGCTTTTCTGAGCAGCCAGTAATAATTCATGGAGAGGGAGCGAGCAATAGCAACTGTACTGTGTGCGTGTGCACATCATGTAAGTATTCATGATCTATGTGTATATATGTGTGCGTTTTACAGCTTCTCCTCTACAGTTATCCACACATTCCTACTCCAAGCCTCCTGCTTGCTAAATGAAAACTAATCTGTATGAAGAAAGCATCAACTGGTCCTACCAAAGAATAAGGCTGTTCGACTCCGAGTGGCTCTGTGCTTTAAATATCCAACAGCCCCCGACACCTTGTTCTGTCAGCTTCACTTCAAAGTCAATGCTTGTGTCAACACACACACACACACACGCGCGCACATACACACGAGAGGTGAACTGAATTGACTCGCTTGAGATTTCCAGCAGCCTCTCTCCAAATAAAAATCCCTATTTCTCACCTTGTGTGTAAAAAAAGAAAAAAAAAGAAAAGAAAGAAAGCTGAAAGACTGCGCTGTTACACTTGTATCTTTGTGTGTTCAGCATACACCACCTGTAGCTCTCGGGATTGATGGCTGTGTGGCAAAGAAAATCGTGGAATAACTGTAAAAAACTGTCAATGGTAACTGCCTCTGCTGTCAATCATGTGACTGTCAAATGGTGAGAGGGGGTATTTAAATAAATAAGAGAATCAAAGAAAACCTCTCCATAGAGCTTTCACTAGCTGAGGAACAAGACAGTCAGTTTG
Source organism: Hypomesus nipponensis (assembly GCF_054491055.1). Taxonomy (NCBI): domain Eukaryota; kingdom Metazoa; phylum Chordata; class Actinopteri; order Osmeriformes; family Osmeridae; genus Hypomesus; species Hypomesus nipponensis. Next base: position 6,076,202 of record NC_140376.1, on the reverse strand, counting down.
ACTGTCAGAAGAACTAGCCAGTTCCTTGGCTTTCCAGAAACAGATGAACACTCGTCTCAGCTCCATAGTAGACGGGGAGACAGAGGGTCGACCAGATAACAATTGGGGGCTTTGTGTACTTTGTGTAGCTTTTAAGTTTCTATTCTGGTGAAGGTCATACACGTTCGGTATTAAAAAAAAATTGGAAGGGGGTTTTTATTATTATCTGTACTTAGTGAGACTTGATGTGTATTGTATCTGATCCATAAATGGTATGCGCAGCAAAGTAGAACAATATCAACAATTGTCACAGGATTATTTAGTGGATGGTTTCCTGTAGCAAACTGTGTTTGAATTGGGAATACATAGTATGCTTTGCTGGTCGTTTTGGATTTTATTTATTATTATTGCTTTACAAGAAGTCAGTCTAAACCACTAACTCTCCTGCACCCTCAGCAGTCCACTGACGTCACAACTATGATGTTTAATAGTTTCAGAGTAAGAGAAGATGGCGTCGACAATTTTCAAACAGGGATTCCTGACAGCTTTACAAAATGGTGACTGTTTGTCCAACCTTCTGGCCCCCCTCAAATCCCACTGCATCTGTGCCTGTGACCTACAACCTTCTGGGGAGCTGGGCTTCATGAGGAAAGCAGGCCTGCAGATGACTAAAGGAGATTAGCTTTCTTTACCTCAGATTGATGGTGGTTTCCTGTTTTCCTTTTTTTTTTTTTTTTTTTACCTGTCTCCATCTTTCCAACCCTCCTCAAACCTGTTGAAATGATAGCTTAAATTCGTTCCTCACCACACCCACCCCTCTTCCCTCCACCATCCCAGCCCCCCCCCCCCCACCACCATCCCTGACACCCCCCACCCCACACTTCGTCTTCATGTTAACAAGTGCTCCCAGGTGAATGTTGCCATGGCAATTTCCCACAGCCTGCCGTGGCGATGAGCTTGGGGGTTGACTGGGGAGCAGGTTTGTGGTAGACAGCTGAAGCCCCTTTGTAGCCCTCCGCTTTCCTCTCCCGCTCTCGCTCTCCTTCTGTCCTTCTCTCTCCTTTACCCTAGTTTTTACCAGCAATGACCGATGCTCGGAAGTACTGGAGTTTAGCCTGTTGTTGTGCTCCCCAAGTAGTTTGAAAAATACAGAGCTGGCTGGCTGATGAATGGGGTGCACTTTCAATTTACCTACTTATCCCCTCAAGGCACCGTGGAGCTGTGCTTACATTGTGTAAATGACTCAAATTCCCAGTTTCCTACTGTGCAGCCTCCAGATGTCAACGGAAAAGGCACAGACCTTAGTTTGTCTTATGACACGGCGCAGCAACACACCTTTCTAAAAAGATTGAATAGTTGTCAACATTTGTTAGGGTACAGTGTATGTGCTGCTGTAAAATAAAAGCTCAGAAATAATCTTCTCAAATCAGTAGATCCATAACCAACTACATCCTGTCCTACTAACCAAAGCGCAAATAGACAGCATTTCACCTCCCTTAACAACTCAGCCTACAGTTTGGTGGCCGGGGGTGTATATTTCACAATCCTGCTCCTTAGACAGTGGCTCCGCCAAATCAAAGTCATGCCCCCTGTGGGTTATCTGCCCTGTGCTTAGATAATCGCCTAACACCAGTCCAATGAGAAACAGGTCTTCCTGCTCCCTATGAACCAAAGCTACTGTATAACTTCTATCTTTTTTTTTTCCTCCCTTCTTCGTTTTTTTTTTGGCTTTCTCTCTTTTCAGTCTCTCACCATCTCGATCAGTCTCTCCATCGCTCTCCCTCTCTCTTGGTCTTTTTCTGTCATTCTATCTCTGGGTCTCTCAGTCTCTCGCATGGCAACTGTCCTTACGGGGATCTGCTTAGGGGAGAAAAGTAGAACAAAAAAGAATTGGTGGGGAATAAAAGGGATAGAGGGGACTCGGGAGAGAAAGAGGGTGAGGTGAGGAAGAAGAGAGGCGACAAACATGGAGGTGACAGTGAGAGACACAGGGGGACAGACATTCTCAGTATTCATTGACACGTTTCACGGGATGGTGTCCAAATAGGGCCGGGATATACACCAGAGATGGTGGCCAGAGACTGTAAAGGTTGTCCAGTCAGAGAAGGGCGTTGATTCTTCTTTTTTTTTCGTCATTTTTTACCCTGATTCTTGATTGACCCTCCATCCTTGTAAGTAAAGACACGTTACCAGACATATAAGATCCTTTCGCGACCATATCGGACATCCCCGAAGATCAATCCAGAGATGAAATGGTTCACACAGGACCTGAGAGTGTTCGTACTCATCCAAGAGATATTATTGATCTTCCAGCCAGTGTAGCATTAGAGCTGGAGGTAGGTAACTCTTCCACCGTATGGAGGCATGTTGGAACCACAGTTGGAAGGGGATTTCAGACAATGCCATGAACGTCTACGGATCCGAATGTCGAGGTTTTTTGTCTGCCTTGCTCTTTGCAGTGTTTGAAGTGTATGCGACTGTTTAAAACATATGGAACAGTTTCCAGGCTTTGACTGTCTCGTCTCAATCCTCCGTGGAGAGATTGGTCCTGGCGTTACACAGAACACCGAGGATTTTTACGTTAACACCGCTAAGCGCCGACAGCATGGTGCCAGTCCGTTTTGGACTTTTTCATGAATAAGAAATTAACCCACGTGAATATCAATAGGATAATAATCCTTGTTTCATTCGACGTGTGGTAGTGGGTTCCTCCCATTTCCTCTGCGGTGTTGTGTTGGAGCGTACGGACAGGGGCGCCTACCATTCATCCCAGCAGTCCCTCTGGCGGGGGTGGCGGTAGGGGATACGGCACAAAAATCCTCCCCTGAGGCATTGTGGGTAGAGAGAGCAGCAGGGGTGTCATCTGATGGGAGTCCCACTTTCCCCTCACTATCGCCACTGCTGCCGCCTGAAAGTTTGAGTGATGCCACCCAATCTCCCCCGCCACCGCCCAATCTCTCCAACCCCTACCGATTAAGATTTACAGTAATGGTTCCGTGTGTTTACCTTGCTGATATACCCCCCCCCCCCCTTCTCTTGGCCCGCCAGCTTCCGCCTGTCATCCCCTCACTTCAGGACGTGAAGGAAGATGCAGAGGGGTAAGCCTGCTGGCCAAGGGAAATCGCTTTTTTATTCAATGCATAGATAAGCAGGCCCCCTGTCCTTCTCACCCAGTGCTCCTCCACACACTCTCCCTCAGCCTGGCTCTCTCTTCCACACACTCTCCCTCAGCCTGGCTCTCTCTTCCACACACTCTCCCTCAGCCTGGCTCTCTCTTCCACACACTCTCCCTCAGCCTGGCTCTCTCTTCCACACACTCTCCCTCAGCCTGGCTCTCTCTTCCACACACTCTCCCTCAGCCTGGCTCTCTCTTCCACACACTCTCCCTCAGCCTGGCTCTCTCTTCCACACACTGTCCCTCAGCCTGGCCCCCTCCTCCTTGGAGCCACACTGACACGACGTGACACGCCACACGGAGTCTCATCCTGGAAACACGGAATCATACACTGCCATCCGTCAGCTGCGTAAACGCGCACACACGAAAGCACACACAGATCGAACCGCTATGCAAATTCCATACACAGGAACACGGGAAGGTAACATACATTTGCATGACAGATGCACGCACACACCCAGAGGTTGAGTCGCCCCTGGAGGATTAGTGTCTGACCTCCTTCAGAACATCAGTCCTCGCATTTTGGCTCTCTCCACGACCACCTTCCCAGGATGCTTTGGGTTCTGTATTACCCCCTCTCCGATGTTCCCTCTGAAAAGGGTTGTGTTCAATTGAGTGGGCGCCCGTGGTGCTCATTTTCCCGGCCCAAAAGTAGCATTTCACTTTTCACTCCACTCCTACCTCATCACGGAATCACAGCATTCATTTTTTATTCATTTGTCACCCTTCTACGCTTCAAAAGGAGAAAGAGTCCTCCTATCCCCCTTCCCCCCCCCCCACCCCTTCAAATCTTGTCGTCTTTTGTTCTCTTTGTGGTGTTTTCGACTTTGATGAGGGGGTTCATTGGTTTTGAAGGATTTACAGTTCCTTATTGGGCCTGTCGTCGATTTCATTGAGGCCTGATCCAACTCTGCCTATTGTTTTCCCTGCCGTCTACATACTGTTGAAATGAATTTCCTTTGAGTGTAAGACAAGGTCAGAAACGGGCTAATTGAAAAATATGGGCTTGCCGTATGTTCAGTTTAATTAAATAGCCTATCACCAGCATCCAAACCATTCTGTCTGTTAAGAAATTCCGAAGCAAAGATGAAATATCCAGGTGCATGATAATTAAAACACTTCTCCTTGGCGAGCATCTTACAGACTACCGTTGATGAATTTAGCTTCGCAAGGAGACGTGTTCTTGTCTAGAAGTAGGCTAATTTACTTGTCAGCCATAGCAAAGATGGCAGCTTTGAGGAAGCTAATTTAGTTCAACAGGAATGTCTATAAAGGGGTTAGACTGATACTTTAGTCTGCATAGTGGAACATTGTCAAATGGACAACATTTCCTGGAGTCATGTACCTTCAATTTTGACCTGCAAAGTGTACTAATATACATCATGAACAGGACAGAAGTGGAGGGGATCGATCTGAAATTCAGACGACAATTTAATCTTTCCCTCTAGCATGGCAGTATCTGTCAAGCGCCAAATATCTGGACCTCTGTGGACTGCCTGCCAGTATTATATTCCTTATAGTAATATCAAGCAATGATCCACGACTTCTCGTACTTCTTCATCAGAGAGGACTAGTGAGCCTGTAGAAGCGCTCAGCCATTGTGGGTGCTGTGGACAGTGCTGTGCTGTGTCTTGGCCAGGTGGCACCCGTACCTGTGTAAACCCCCCGGCCCACCCTCTCCAAAACCAAGACCATGTTACACTTGCTCCCTATCTACTTCATCGAACCCCTCCCGTGGTTTTTTGGCTCAACTCCTGACCCGACTAGCCCCCCCCCCCAAACCCCCCCCCCCCTCCAACCCCCCCCCCCCCCCCCCCTCACCGTGTTTACTTGGGACAATGCGAGGCCTTCTCAGCCTTCATGCTTTAATGCTAGGAGACAGGCATCCATGAATCATTCATGGCCTCTTGGCTGGGGTCGTCTCTTTGCATACGCTATAGGAGGATTTAGCGACGGTCCGGAGTGGGGAGGTTGTGTGTGTGTGAGGGGCGAGGGGGGGGGGGGGTGTGTAGAGAAAGGGAATCGAGGCAGGCTACAAAGGCAAAAGCTAACGAAAAAGAGTTGGGGTTGAGCTATAGGCAAGCTGTTTAGCATCGTACAGAACCACCTCTGGGGAGACTTTTCCCTCTCCCTCGCTCTTCCCCTGTTTTTCAGCCTCTCCTTCTGCCTGTCTTTCGCCATCTCTTTTTCTCCTGTCCTTCTGTTGCTCAGCGTTGTAAGGTTCTCCGTGTGAAAAGGCTTCGTTTTAACTTGTAAATATAACCCGTGTTCCTCTGATCTACAGGAGGAAATGAGAGTGAGCACAGTCAGAGTTTAAAACGTCTTCAGAGCAAACAGTGAAATTAGCCTGGACTCATTTGTGCGACCAGCTTCTGGCCTCAGATGATCCCTCAATGCCTCTATGCTGTGGCAATTATTTTTCAGTCAGTTTGACCTAGATTGATATTCACCACCAGCTACTGTAGCAGCAGTGTTCCTTAGAATGCTGATTCACTTTCATCCTAATGTAACTTGTGTGCAACACTGGGACTGTATAAATCAAATAGGGTGGCTGTGTATTCGCTGTTCATGGTTTTGAAAAAGGTAAACGAAATACAAATATTTTATTCACTGTTTATTATAAGTCAGTAATTAAGAATAACATGGTACCTTTGCTAGTTGCCTGCAGAAATGATGGTATTCCTTAACATGCTCAAGTCACCTAAATATGTTATATAAATTGAACATTTGTTACATTGATGTTTCCAATTTTGTATCCACTCAGAAGCGACAGGTGGAGGCAATTTATTTATGGGTAGATTTTTGTACATCCTTAAAATGTGGCACCAGTAGCAGCCAGGATGCTTATAGTTAGCCTAATTAATCCTTAGAAAATGTGAAAGTTGTCACTCCACTTTCCTTTCGCTTTATTGAATTAACAACTAGCCCCGTAATTGGATAGAGTTCATTAGTTATCCCAATTCAAGCAATGGTCTATTCCGTGAAACACATTGGTGGTCTGAGTGTATGGCAATGATTTGCAGTCTAAAAATAGAAGAAGGGATTGTTGAGTTCACCTCGCTTGAGGAAAATTGCAAACCCCTGTAGACCTGGAGAAGTAGGTACGTTTACTGGATGAGAAATATGCCACTAATGGAAAAGAATTTGTCACGTTACACGGAACCACACAGCTAGGTTTTGTCAATTTTTTTTCTTTCTTGTACATTTCGTAAAGATTTGTGGAGAACGTGTTCACAGCAAAGACACGAGTTGGGGAAATAGATATTTACCAATGACTATTCCCCATTTTTGTTTCTCCATTCCCGAATGGAGACGACCTGAATTTGGATCCTCATACTGCTGTGCAGACTGGAGCTTGCAGTGTGTCGGGTGCCCACACCCAGAAGTCTCCCACCCTCACCTCTCCTCCACACTGGCCCACATTAAACCTCAGTGATTAGGAGTGCATTAGAGCCCTCCCTTGAGGAACATTACATCCCTGGGTCTAATTGGGCCTATTCACTGGCCAGGTCCTACAGTAAGGGAAAATAAATGCTGTTTTGGAACACAGACGTAAGTTCCTGTAATTACAATTACAGGGTCTGGTCGCTGTGCCAAGAAAAGGAACAGGACAAGGAAGATTTTATTTGATTTTTTTAGGTCTTTTTTTGTGTGTGTGTGCTGTTTTAGAAATGACTCGTTGCTAAGACTTCAAGGGCATTGCAAATGGAGTCCCCGGGTGTCTAGTTCCCGACCTCCCCCTCTCTGTCTCATTTCCTGGCCTAACCACAGCTGGGCGGGTTCGAAAGTGGCGTGGCCAGGTCAGCGGGGGCGTATAGTAGAATGCACGGGGAGTTGTGTGTGCGTCCTCAGTGCCCCAGTTGCTTGGTGGTCAGGTGGTGCCCCACAGAGTCAGCCTGGTGGCAGTAATTGCTTTCATAAGGCTACTGTCACAAACTCAATCCCAGAAGGCCTTACTCCCACCTTTGGCGCCCTCCCCCCTAACCCCCCACCCTGTATTCCCTTCTCGACGGACATGCAAAGAACATGGACACAGACCGAAAACCTCGCCGCACGAACCGTACTCATTAGCTGCCCCACACCCCCTTCCCCTCCTCCAGGGAATCCTCCCTTGCGAGGTTGTGCTTAGTTAATTAGCTCCATATTAATCAGCGAGCCCCCTCCCCTTTCTTTTTTTTCCCCTTGATTAAACAGAGTGTTTAAGTAATGGTTTTGATGACCGCTTGATTACCGTTGGGTCAACACGCTCACCTGTACATGTGTCCCAATTTACGATTTCCCCGTGGTGCCGTGTGTTTGTGCCTTGGGAGGTCATAACCAAACGTCTTGTATGGGTTTTGAGCCTGTCTGCCTCTGAGGCTAGTGCAGGGCTGCCCAACCCTTTTCTTGGAGAGCTACCATCCTGCTGTTTATTTCCTCAAAACCCTAATCTAGCGGACCTGATTTGAATAATAAACACAAAACACTGAAAAGATGAAATAGGTTTGTTGCAACCGGGGGGGAATGAAAAAGCAGGATGGCTCTATGATTTGTTCCGTACCCACTGGAACTGGATAAGTAATATCTTTGATTTGGGATATTTTGGATGATTCATTTTATACAAATTGTAGCCCAATGAGTTAACGTTTGTGTTGTGGGTCATGTCCATTGCAGTCAGAATGAGGCACAGCGTGTCAAACACAGAACTGATGCTATTGGTTAATCTCGTATCGTTATGAAGCCTGAAATCTATCAGTCGTAGCCTTTGGGGTCCTACAAGTGTATGTTTGTGAGATTATGGTGTGGTGTGGATCGAACAGCTCTTATATATAGAGGCATCCATTGATTGATCATCAGGTAGTTTCCCTGGGGGAGGGGCGAGGGGGGGCGGGGGCGTTCCTCTGAGGTGGGGGTGTTGTTGTAGACACAGTAACCGACTGAAACCCCTGCTAACAAGATGTCGGAGGACAATCCCCATCTGTCACGGCCGAGGCTGCGTTTCTTCTTCTTTGATTTTTTTTTCTTTCACCCGCTAGTTTTTGTAAAGGTTTTTTTTTTTTTTTCTTAGCTCTAACAAAACAAAATCAATCGCCCGCCATCGTCCCACCCATCACCTCTGAAAAGAGGTATCGACAGTTCCACTCCGAGGAAAGTAAAGAGCCAGAGTCAGCATGTTGAAAAATACCCAAATGTGAACTGGAAGGAAAACTCTGTAGGCTGGGGGAGATATTTATTTCCTGGCGTGGTGAGCTCCGAGTTTTCAGACCCGAACGGGATAACGAGAGACTATCTGAGAGAAAACACACTTGATGAATGTCCTGCCTCTGTCGGACATTAGTAAGCTCCCATTGGCACATCGACTCGCATCACCATATGTGCTCCATACATCATTGGAGGCATTTTCCCAGTGAGGTGTCCCACCGCTGTGCTTGGTACCCTCTTATACCCACTTCCCATTCATAGGAGATTTGCTGCTTCATAGGAGATTTGCTGTCTCTGTTTCCAAGTCAAAGCATTGTAGGCTTATTTGTCGTCGGGACAGGAAATGAACTGTTAAAACGCATACATGATGGATATCCCAGTAATCCTATGGAAAATATGATAATGTATGGGAGGTCTGTCGGGATTACACAATTTTAATATGCCCATAATCCCTTAAAGTCAATTCACTAATGACATCAAGACCTCTTCTCTCCGGGATGTGACGAGAGATGGGCACGGAGGGTGTTTGTCCGAACACAGTGGGGTCAGCCGAATTAATAGGAGGAGGGGTGCCGCGTGTGTCTATGCAGAATATAAGGGGATTTGAAACCGATGCTGTTTAGGAAGAGAAGGCGGGAAATCGGGGATGGGGGGGCTGGGGGGAGGGGGGAGGAGAGGAAAGTAGGACTATATTGATTTCAGAATCTCAATTACCGAGCTGAGCAATTCATGGGCTTTTTCCTCTGTGCCCTTGATAGCACATCATCCTAAGGGCTCTTCATTACCAACGAGACACGTGTTAGTGGGGAGGGAGTGTGTGTGTGTGTGTGTTTGGGGGATGGGGTGTTTCTTATTAATTCACACACACGTGTCTCAGGCATCGAACAGGACCCCCGACCCCCACCCCCCTCTTTCCCTGCTTATTGCCCCCCCACCCTGAGCCTGCTGCGTTAAGTTGCCTGATTTATACGGCAGAGTCTTCGGCAAACAGTCCTTGCTTCGGCCCTGATCAGGCCTGGCGGTGGGAGATTTGGCGTGGTCGAAATGAACCTGGGGCGATTATAGACCTCAAACCGTCTTGATCAAGGCTTTAGCGTCGAGTTAATGGGGCTGTGAAGTTTGACTTTCGGAGATGATTCACTTCCTGTCGTTACTTCTTCCCCAATTCCTGTCTGTTCGTCGTCAGCCTGCGTCGCTTAGCATGCGCTGTGTTATGCTAATGCTAGCACTGTTAATGACCCAACAAGGGCAGCTAATTGTCCTTGCTACTTCACATGAACATAGGGCCACACAGGATCTGGCCCAGTGGAGGAGAGGGGTGTGGTACCTGTTTGTTGTTGACGGTGTTCCCTGTTGGCCGGTGAGATTGTTATGCTAACTCGAGTCTTGGAGATTTGTTCGTGGACTCTGCAACGGGTCCTGCAGATGTCTCTTTAGATTAACTCAGCCTGCTGATGTGTTCTTTTTTTTGTTCTCTCTCAGGAAGTAATGGTAAGAAAAATGGCTGTCTTTTTCCCCTGGTAGATTTTCCAAGCCTGCTAAAGTGGTCTAATAAAAGGGGCCCCCTCAGTCTCTCACACTGTTCCCCACTCTCCTCATGGCTCCCAGCAGAAATGGATGACTAGCTGCAAGTGGCCTTGCTCCTACCACACTTCCTAGCTCTGTTTAATTCTCCCCCAAAACAGAGCTATTCTCACTTCCCGGCACAGCAATAGGCACAGTCTTTTTCTCTTTAATTTTTTTTTGTCAAACAGACGTTATTTAGATGTTTTGATTCATATCTGCAATGTGGACTAGCGTGTGTGTGTGTGTTTGCGGGCGCGCGGCTACATTTAGTAGCATGCTGACGCACTTAAAGAACTGTACAAATGAGAGAGTAGCATGAGCCCCTGGGTGCTTGTTCGTTCTCTCTCATGTTTCCGTCCGACGCTCTATCTCATCAAAATCTAAATCCTGCTCCCATTTGTTGTGGACTTCCCTCGCACACACACACACACACACACACACACCCTCTGTTACTGTGGTTCGTCCCCCCCCCCCCCCTCCACCCCCTCCCCCAGCAGCAACTGGCTTTTAATTTTTGGGGGGCTGATAGTATCCTCATAAATTATTAGCACAAGGAAAGGTCCAGTCATGTGGTGATGCCAGAAACATTCAGACTTGTTTTGGGATACACCGGCTGTGCCCCACCTCCTCTTTTCTCTCGTGGTGGGGGCGTGACCATCCGTCACAGCAGACCTGCCTTTGACTGCCACACTTCCTGTTGTGTCACAGGATTTATAATGACTTGGTGTCGCAGAGAAAATGAAGCAGATTCGTCAGGCGGAATTCTGTCAAGTCAATACTTCCACTTCTCCTGTAAAAAGCAGGTTTGAGCTCATTTGTCTACTTCAGGGGATGTAAAATGAATATTTTAAGTAAAGATGCTCATTTAGATTTGGGATGTGTAGAAGCTGGCCGGTGTTTAATCCACACCTGTCGAACAGACAAGGATTTCTTTAAAAAAAATGTCCCACCTTTAGTGACAAGAGTGTGTAAGCCCTTGATGGTTATTATAGAGACTACAGTGGGGGAAAAAAAGAAAGACCTTTCACATTTGAATCTCCTGTTTTATACACCTCATTGCTGTAGCCAGCAAGCTAGCAAGGGGCCTTTGTGGACCAAATTACCAAGAGCCTGTTGCGGCAGCCGATTCGCTGGGACCTGTCAGAGAAAAGTGTCCTAATGAGCTTCTCCAATCAATACAGCCCACTAACGAAGATGAGAACCCTGTGATGAGCATGAATGGCTGCTGCTGCAACTGCTCCTTCAGCATTTCCCCTTTCTGTCTTTCTCTCTCTCCCTCCCTCTCTCTCTTTAGCTCTCTGTCTCTCTTTAGCTCTCTGTCTTTCTCTCTCACTCCCTCTCTCTCTTTAGCTCTCTGTCTTTCTCTCTCTCTCTTTAGCTCTCTCTCTCTCTCTTTAGCTCTCTGTCTTTCTTGCTCACTCCCTCTCGCTCTTTAGCTCTCTCTCTCTTTCTTTAGCTCTCTGTCTTTCTCTCTTTTTAGCTCAGTCTCTCTCTCTCTCTCTCTCTCTCTCTCTCTCTCTCTCTCTCTCTCTCTCTCTCTCTGTCTCTCTCTCTCTCTCTCTCTCTCTCTCTCTCTCTCTCCCTCTTTTTAGCTCTCGGTCTTTCTCCCTCCCTTGCTCTCTTTCTGTCTTACTGTCTCTTTTTTGTTGTCTTGCTCTCTCTCCCTTGCTCTCCTTTTCTCCTTTTTTCTCCTTTTGCTCACCTGCTTCCTTAACAGCTCCTTCTCCTCACAGTAGGTTGAAAGGCAGAGTGACATACAGCGCATTTTCACACTGAGAATCAATAGAATCCTACAAGAATAGTTATTTGCTAGTATTGACAAGCCAGTGATCAGTGTCTGTTATTAGGAAGGCAGCCAGTCTTAGTTTCACTCTGTCCTCCGTGTTACTGGGTTGTCGTTCTCCATCTGGGCTTTTTTTGTTTTTGAAAATAAAGGTCGGTGAGACGGAAATAATATGCATGGAGGAAAAACTAAATATTCCAAATATAAGGGATGTCTTATGCAGTGTATTCACGAGAGGACGATCGACGCAGTAAAAAAAAATATATATATATATATTTATATATTGTATCTGAAATGCAAATTACTTTTCTTGCCTTGGTGTTTGACTGTGAAGGGTACATTGTCCTGGGTGAAGACAGAGTGAGAATCTCTAAATTGGATAGCTAATAATGCACACGGTGAAGTGTTCACAGAAAAGTGCTGACAGTGGTTTTTGTTATTTATATCATATTTAATAAAACAGCAATCTCCATTGATTATGGTGCCCTATGTGATTAATTGTTTTAGTGTCGTCTTGTGATGGATAATATTGCGGCAATATTGCAACAAAATGAGATTTGTTTTAAAGAATAGCCTTGCAGTATTAGGCTTTGGTGAATTATATATTTGGTTTCATAGAACAGGAAGGGTTTGCCTTTTCTGTTAAACACAATTACCTGCTTCTGACCAGGATCAGAGTGCCAGGGGTGAATGCACCTTTTTGCAGCAGTTAGAGAGACAAAAAACAATGGGCAGACATGAAAACAATATCACTGGGGTAAGACAGTGGATAATCACCAAGAAAAAGTACACGTTTCCTTTCGAACCGTAAATTTAAGTCACACGGAAATAGAGCAGTGTGTTCATGCTCAAGTTTAGGAAGAGCTAGTGCACCCACTCCCCAGATGAAGCCTAGACACCTTGACTTCATGGAGTCACCTGTTATGACAAAGTAGCTAGAGAGGAACTCCCCGCTACCCCAAATATGGAACAAAGAATGACAGAATTCAGAAATAGTCTCACCCCCCCCCCCCCCCCCCCTTTTTTTAGTCACAAACAGGGCTTCACCATGGCTTTGCTGAAACGAGCGCGTGCAGCTGGGGCCGAGGGAAGACCCATAGTGCAGTGCGGCAGGCCCGCGCTGTTGTGGTGGCATCCTTAAGGTCCCACGGAGGGGACCGTGGGGCATGTTCCTGTCAGAGGGGGGTCGACCCCTTACACAGCCAACTGTCGATCAGGAGCAGGCCAACGTTGCCCCGGGCGACGGGACAAAGACGGCAGCAATGAGGTCATAGGAGGTAGGGGTGAGGGGGGGGGGGGTGGGAGAGTAAGGAAGGGTTTTTTTTTTTTTCTCCCCCCTTAGAGTTTAATATGAAAGGCTGAAAGAGGATAGCAGGCCGAGTGTAGGGGATGGGGGGAGTTAAGGGGGGTGGGGTCAGGATTATAGGGAGCCTGTCTTTTGGAAACCTTTTCTCCCTCCCTCCCTCCTCCCTCCGCCCCCTCAATCTGATTAGCCTGTGCGCTACATATGGAAAGACTGGAGATTGGGTGGGTGGGGGACCCTCATATGCCCTGCTTTTGTGCCCAGCTGAGTAGAGACCTCAATATATCACAGCAAATTAGGCTTTTATATTTTTTTAAGCCACAGAGACTACAGTGATGTAGTCTACAGTGATGTAGTCCATATTTCTGTTTACCCGTATTGACCCACATTTTGGTTCCTCCATAGACAGGAGTCCTCGAGAGAGAGCTAGACAGAGACAGGAAGCTAGGGACACGGAGGAGAAAACAGGTGGACAAGGAAAGCACAAACAAGCAAATATGGGGAAACTATGAGAGGGTCTGGGCACACAACCTGCTCTCTTCATAAGCCTCTCTCTCTCTCTTTCCTTTTTCTCTTTCTTTCCCTCTCCTTATCTTTTTCTGGTTTTCTCAGTCTTTACCTCTTTCTCTCCCTCTCTCTCTCTCTCTCTCTCTCTCTCTCTCTCTCTCTCTCCCCTCCTGCCTTCCTTTCCAGTTCCCTCTCGGGCAATCATGCTGTGGACAGCAGCCGCTTAGCCACAGTTCCTGACTAACCATAGCAGCAACAAGAGCGCACACCACCTCCCTATAAATCTGCTGTTGTTCCAGTCTAGCCGGCAGCCAGCCCAGCTAATAGTCAAAGTTATGATATTGACCTGTGTATTTCAATCCTCCTCACTGTGGCAAACCGAGTCAAGGAAAAGAACCCTTTGTTCTGTTCCCTCTCCTGCTCTCGATTGCTCCTCTCTGGATCGCGTCTCGTCACGTGGTCCTCTACACGACTCACACCCATACAGGAAGAAGAAATTGTGGAGCTGAGAAGAGAGGGAGAGAGAGAGAGAGAGGGAGAGAGAGAAAGAGAGAGAGAGGGAGAGGGAGAGAGAGACAGAGAGAAAGAGAGGGAGGGAGAGGGAGGCAACATGAAAGACGCTGAAGGATTTTGCACGCATGGCAGATATGAGGTGCTCGACAGCTGCGACTCAAGCCCATTGCGGATTGATATTTTACAGGAGGATATAGTAAAGGCTGGGGCCGTAAGTGATTTCACATAGTTGGGTTACACAAGATGACACTCGAAACTGGTGCGGTCTCCCGTCATTTCTTGTCATAATATCAGATCTGAAAATGCACATACCAGAGAGAGATCTATTTCCCTGGATCATATCAGTCCTGTACATCTCGTAAAGCCAAAAAAACAGAACCTTGAATTATTCTGTTGTGAATAGGGGCTTGGTTCCTGTATCTCCCTGCAGTCACACGTGTGTTTAATATGGGCTTGATTTACCCTCCTCATCAAACATCATGTTTTATGGATTTATTTATTGTTATTAACCAGTACATCTTGGCAGACTAGATGTTACGCTAATTTAATCACACTGATTTATTGAGAATGCTGTTCGTGCAATACTTCCTGGAATACTCAGAGGAACAGATCCACAGAGTGTGCTGTTTTATAGATTCCACGCTAATCCACATGGAAAACGGGCTCAATTTGGGCCGAACCAGACGTGTTTATAGCAGCCGCCCGTCACTCAGTCTTCCAGACGAGCGAGCAGAAAGTCATCATCTGCCTTCAATTCTGTTCGCTCCACAGCAAGAACGTAGGGAGCACAGCCCCTTCGCATCAGGCACATTTGCAAGTCATCTCTGAAACTGTCGAAAAGATCGGATCTTTCTCGGGAGTGTACACTCAGCAGATGTAGAAACACTCGTGCAGCCTGTGTTGTGTTTTTTTATTTATTTTTTAGCAGTTGTGAGCTGTAGACACGGTTAAGAAGAAGATAAAGAGATGTCGACTTAAATTTGAGGAGCCAAACAGAGGGCTTTTGACAATTGGCTGCTTATCAGTCCTGCCATCTCAAGAAGGAGAGTGGTAAACGTTCCTCTACAACCGCCATGAGATGTCATTGTAAACCCGTAACCTACATACCAGTTTACCTTTTCGTTGTACTCATTTTTCTTTTCTTTTTTTGTTATGAACAAAAACAAACTCCTGTCTTGTTTTTCTTTTTTTTCCCTCTCTTTTCTTTGGGGGGGGGGGCGTGCGTAGCCCTCGTCTCCGAGTGCTGCACATCAATCGGTCGTGGAGAACAATAAGAACCCCTCTAAAAACTGAAGAGGTTTTGTCTGGGGAGATCCTTCTCCTTTGTTTCGCAGGAGACGAGCTCTGTGACCAATTAGTGTTTCATTGGCCAGGAGCAAACCAGAGTAAGGCCACTTCATTTTTCCCTCTGTCGTACATGGCCTTTTAAAGACATTGTGTTTCAGTCTCTCCCTTCAAAACATTCCCTGAAAACACTCCTTACCCCTCTCTTACAGGAGGCTAGGGGCTCTCTTGTGATAGCTCATTAGGGAAAGTCTAGTCTGGTTCGGCCTTTCAAGGTCAGGTGACCAGACAAGATAGCTACTCCTCCTTATCAAACCTGATCGACAAGAAGGGAGAGTTAACAAAGCTAAACTAAACCTGGGATTTGTTTTGGATTCGTACTGTAGATAAAATGAGCCGTTATCGTGCGAAGATGATGGCAGGGATCCATGTCCCTCTTCAGCGCACTTTGTCCCTCCTTGCTCGGCTAATTACAGGCAGGCTATTTGATCCATTGCCGCACTTATAAGCGCTCGCTAACGTTGCAATTTCGATGATTGACAAGTCTTTACTTCGGGGAGCATTGTCAGGCTTCTCAGAAACACTTACTGTCGTCCAATTATTGATCTTTCAAAGCAAACAGAGAGAGAAAGAGAACAAGAACCAAGACAAAGAACCGGCTTTATGGGTCAAACCACCCACTGAGAGAAGAGAGGAGGAAGAGAACTGTAGATTTTTTGAGGGGGGGTTGTGTGTTAAGATCTTGAAAGGTCTTCAATGAGAAGAACACCTTTTAGGTCAAAGATTAGAACAATTCCAAAGTTATCATTGTGCTGTAATTGTATAATAGACCTTTTTTTCTTTTCTTTGAAACTTTTTTTTTGAAGTAGCCCTTCTGAGGTAATCATACTTGGTGCGAAATGTTCCCTTGTTCTAACTTTTCTTCTTTTCTCCTTCTCTTTCCGGTTCGTCTCCTGAAATTGCGTGTGAAGGTGAGTTATATTTTTCTTCTAACTTTTCTGAAAAGTTTTTGTTTTCAGTTTAAAATACTCTTATGTTTAAGGACAAAGTATTTTTGTTCTCTAGTAGAAGATCCCTCATTCAGTAGTTCTAGTGCACTGCAGGATCTCTGGACTAGACCTGAGGTGAAAAGGCTATTCTAATCTTTCTAGGCTTTCTTTTTTTTGTGGCTCTCAACCACAGAAGTGTTGATATTGTATTTCATTTGCAAGTAAGACTCACAAAGTCTACACTTTCAGTGTAATTTGTGACTCTGATGTACGATGGTTTAAACGTGTGGTGGATCTAAAAGCTGCTTAGAGGTTGATTTTACAGAGAGCAGAGCAGAGCAGAAGGAAGCCATTCTGGAAACCCCTTCAAATCCACCCCAACTGCAAACAGTGATGTTTACTCAAACAAGCTCCGCTGCACATTCAGACCCATTACTAGTCCACTGTTTCTTTGGGGGAGCCCTGTAGGTGGCCGTTGTTGAATAGCAAGCTGCTCTGAAGACATTGTAGCTGGAACTCTTAGAATGGATATAGGTATCATAGACCAATGCCATTGTTATCTTTGTGAAGAATATGTCTTTGACAGTGAAATTTATTTTCAACACCAAACCTATTTATTTAGTTTTTTTTGTTTGTTTTTGGAACTTTAAAACCAGTTGTTTATGGAATGCTTTAAAATGTGGCAGCTGTGTATGCCTGCGTGCAGGGGTGTTTAACGTATTGAATGAATCTCAAAGGCAAATCCCAACTCTCAAAGTATTGTATTTGATTTTCTCACAATAGATGCATCCACATCAAATCCAGGCAAATGCTAATGCTGAATGTCTTAAACCTCAAAGTAAAAGAGATAAGGGATTAATGCTTTCTTTTCACTCTCCTTAGACTTGAATGTATTGCAGAATTCCAAGCAGTTGCTGATACAGTTGAAAAAGAAAAAAGGAGGGTGGGGGGGGGTTGTGGGCGGGGGTGGGGGGGGGGTTGTGGGCGGGGGTGGGGGGGGGTTGTGGGCGGGGGTGGGGGGGGTTGTGGTGGAAGTCAAGGAAAGTAACATATTAAAGCAATATTTTATATTCTTAAATGATGCGGTCCGGAAAACTATCTATCCACCCATCTTTGCAAATGCTCAAATCCTTGAGGAAAAAGTAATGATCAAATATATATCGAGGACCAACTACTGTCACTATTAATTTGACTTTAAATAAGTCTCTTATCTGGTCCGGGAGCATGTCAAACTCTGCTGCGATAACGCAATCACATGAGGGTCAGGTGTAGAATAGCTTAAAACTGCCTCTGGCTTTTATTCTTTATTCACCATGTCATTTGTGTTAGATAATTGTCATCTCCCAGTGGTCGTAGGACAGCTCCTAATATTAATGCAGCCTCAGTAAAAGACGCACTCTGAAGTAATACCCAATGATTCAATTAATGTTGATTTAGTCAAAGAGTCTGGCTGGGAATTGGGGCTAGGAACCTCATAAATCTAAATGTTCCAGTAGAATCTTAAACAGCTCCGATCTCTCTAAGTGCACGTAAATCATTGTCGACAATACGAAGGACGTACAAAGCCTTTGTCTACTTACAATTTGTCAAAAAACGTCAAAACAAATGTGTGTGTGTGTGTGTGTGAGTAACAAAGTCACAAACTATTCTATTTTTGTCGGGTGACGCAAAATGCCAGAGGAAGAGGAGGTGGTAAATTGGTACTCAGGTTATCATATCAGTCATCAAGTCTGTGCTAATGAATGGATGAGAAGGGTGGGGGGCCGGGGGATGGGGGTGGCAAGTGAAAGACCATCTATCAAAGAGAGCAGAATAGGACCAAATCTGCAATCTAGAGCTCTTCATTTTTCATCACTCGTTGAAAACAGGATCCCTGTGTTTTCTCTAGAGTTCGGGAGAGAGAAAGAGACATTGTGGGGAATGGGGTGTAGGAAAAGTTCTGTGACAGTAGGTGTTCCGGTTTCCATCGAGACCTTAGCCAAGGTTCTCTGCCTCCTCTCAACAGGTAATTACCCATGTCGGGTTACTCTCTCTTCACTTCAAGGTGTTGCCTACCCATACGAAACCCCCCTCGCCCCTTCCCCATTTGATCCCTCATCATTCTGACATGTGGGTGACATCTTAGAGACCCCCCTCTCCCTGATAAGGCTACTTTAAGTTGATCTGTGGGGACAATGAGAGGGAGGGTGGGGTTAGTGTTGACCTCTGACACCACGGTGACCCCACCCATCACTGGTTTCTAGGGCCCCCCGGGGTCAGCGTCTGTCAAGGATCAGCGGTCAGCTCTGCCTGGATTGTCCGGAGGGGGCTGGAAACCTAAGCTAGGGAGGGTCATCTCAGACAGAGACCGGGCCCAGTTGTCAAGGAGTCCGGGTACTCATCTGGAACCAGGCCGCTAGAAGCTACCAGCAGATGCTCCTTCACCAAGTTCCCACGTTGCTGCGATCCCCTAGCAAGAACAGCCCCCCCCCCCCCCTCACTCCCACACCTTACTGCTCTCCCTAAGACAAGGCATTAACCTTTCATTAAGACCCCCCCTCTCTCTTTCTGTCTCTCTCTCTCTTTAGCTCTCTGTTTTTCTCTGTCTTTCTCTCTCTCTCTCTCTCTTTAGCTCTCTCTTTAGCGCTCACTCTCTCTCTCTTTCTCTCTTTCTTGCACCCTCCTCTTTTGGTTCCCCAGCTGGTCAGGTGTTCCCCCAGAAAGACCCTGAGCACCTTTCACATGCCCATCAGGCTCCAGTAGAACCCTTAGGTACCCTGGGAGCCGTTATGAGGTTGGGTTTGCTGCAAATGCACTTCTGGAAAGGTATTTTTAAAGACCACTAAATGGTGTGTGTGTGTGTGTGTGGATACCTGAGACTCTTTGTTTGTGGCCCTATGTGTGGATAGATAGATGAGCCAGGGAGCATCGTTACGACCATGAGAGCTTCGCTATTGTTTTTATGCTTCAGGTCATTATGCTAAGAGCTTTCTCATTGATTGATTGGCTGACATAAAAAAATGACCCTCCCCCCCTCCCCCCCTTGCAGGAAACAAGCCATTGTTGCAGTTTGAAATCTCACGGGCTTGCTTCGTGATTACTTAATTTCGGCTCTATCATATGTCGGTCCCATGCCACGGCCCGGTTCCCACCCAGTGACCGGGTCTTGGGACGCCCCGAGCGAGTCAGCCAGGGCTGTGTCGTGATTCCGTCTTTTGGCATCGCTCCGTCGAAGCCCGGCGTCGCGACACATGCACTGCTTCCCCCGCAGCACAGTGCATTCGAAAGAATGGATCATTTGAGCCATAAAGGCCAAGCTGAAAGACGTGTCAGAGGCCAAAGAGCAGGTTGTTAACAAGACGCGCCGGAGCTCAGCTTTCCCCGAGCTGGGGAAGGACTATGACTGAGCAGCGAGCTGCTTGGCTGCTCCGAGAGACCGGAGGGCGCGCAGGAACGACGATGGCCGCCGTCCAACCGGAGGAGCGTCTTCCGCTGCGCACGAGAGAAAGAGGTTAATCGTCCCAATCTCCCCTCGATCCCCCTTCCCGCCTCTGTCTCTGGCAAGGATTTGCATGAAATATTAATGAGCTGTTTGGATTAGCATAACTCCCAGCAGCCAGTGGGGGCGTGTAATCCTGGCCATGTTAGGGCGTCGATAAGGGGCATGCCCGGGTCTCGGCCCACCAGGTCCACCAGGACCGAGGGAGCGTTCGACATGCCTGGTGGGGAAGCTGGGGAGACTGATAAGACCCGCCACGTCTTGTTTATGGAGAGTCTGGAAGCGCGTCGTGGTTTGGATGGTACTGAGTCTTTGTGTCTACCGTGTCTGAGAGGTCACCTGCGGTTAGCGTAGGATAGGAAGGAAGGTAATAGGGAAGGAAAGAAGTTGTGTTTGGAAGAGCAGACAGACTCAGCGTATATTATATGAAGAACTTTGTTTTATTCTGTTATTTATTTTTTTGAGAAAGCACCAAACCACCAAACTAAAGCCAGATTCACTGCACTTGTTTTAAAATTGAAAGTAAGAAACCGGACATTGAGCGGGCAACATTTTTCCCCTTCTTCCAGTCAGGTCTTACTTCAATAGGATTTCCCTCCAATCTAATTGGGAAAAGTGTCTTCAGTATTTGCAAATAACTATAAATGTCCATAAATAACTCTACTGCCATCTGAACGTCGCAGTCTAGGCTTCCCAGTTCCTCCCTGCGGCCATGCCTTCATTTGCACATGGTTGGTGCTCAGAGAAAGGGTGTTGAAAGATCCGTCTGACTCCCTAGGGTCTGGTTCCATCATTCTCCTACAGTATGCAAATGCTCCTTGGGAAAATCCTTGGCTTGCTCTCAGGGAACTTTTATTGTTGTCCAGCCTCTTTGATTTGCCTTCCATATCCAACGTTGACAGGCCACCACCTCAGGGGTTACGTGAACAAAGCAAGGGTGTGACCAAGCGGAACAAATCCCCAACGCCTGCTGCTTCATTTTTTTTTTCCAACTTTTTTTTTTTTCTTCTTTTTTACCCCCTTCTCAAATCATTGTTGTTAAGTCTGTTTAGAGGACACTGGCCTCTACACACACATCCAGAAAGTGTCCACAAAATACTTACACCAAAGCAAAGTGGAGACTTGAAAAGGGGAAATGCAGTACACCCAGTTGGTATAATTACACTATCCTTGTGTGGGTCATAAGGTAAACATGAGGGAAATCTAAAACTGGTTGTAGTGTAGTTGTAATGTCTTAACCTTGCCAAACATTCCAGATCTATGGCCTAATTTAATTATGACTTGGCAGCTTCAAGTGTTTTTATCTACATTTGCCAGCGGACTGTTTTATTGAAGGTTAGAAGAACACGGCACGGCCGGTAACACACAAAATGAAAACACTGCAACGTGAGTGGAATCCATCACTGCTGTTAAGAGCTCCCAAACCACGGGCTGGAAATGTAATCCACTTCACAGCATGTGTTCAACTGTATGTAACTGAGGTACCATGTGTAATGTCCACAAGCCAGGGTTACAAACCCCCGAAACTTCAACAGTCTTGAGTTACGTATCACAATCCGATATTGACATATAAACTACTACGTATTTTAGTGTGTGTGTGTATGGGGGGGGGGGGGGAGTTACTCTGTAACAGTTTTGGGCATGCACAGGAAAGTGTCATAGCTCGTTGGAAAGCATGCGAGTCAGGCATCTTCCGCTGTGACTGGCACTGGATGACGACTTGGAGGGTATCCACTCAGCCTAGCCTGGGGGGTGGAGGGAGAGAGGGAGAGAGGGAGGGAGGGAGGGGCACTGGGAGGTTTACCACCTTTTTTTTTAAGGCTGATAACATCTCTCCAGACGGGAAGGAACACCAATAGAAGCACTTTCAGAATACATAAAGAAGCATTTGAGGGAAAGGCCTAAACTTGGGATGAAAGCGTGGGAAAACGCTGACCACAAAGGAAAAATGCCGCCTTGGGTATGGATTATTGTGGCCAATTGTACCAACAGTCAAACATGTGTATATATCACTTGAGTGTATTTGCACTGGACCACTGTAAATAACGGCTAATATACCTGTTTGAGAGTCAGAGAATCCTTGAACATGATCTACCCTGGGCGAGCGGAGTGCGATCCAATTCCAGCTTGTCCGTGCATTTCTGCGTAGTCACGGACTGGGAGACAAAGCTAATGGCTAATACGTTCCCCAGGCTTTCAGATAGACTTTTACCAAGAGTGGAAAAATCCTCAGCGGAGTCCATCAGTGAGACGATATGATGGCCTATTAACAGATTAGCTGGTGCTGCTATGGAAACCCAAGCACCTCCCGGAACAATAGAATATCTCATAAATGTTGGTTTTACAGTTGGGCTTTTCTGGAAAACGGCTTACAGCAAGTGTAGAACAAGCTTTTAGCGGACCCTCTAGCTGACTGTCTTCCTTTTTATCTTCCTTTTATTAATTTTATAATATATATATATATATATATATATATATATACATATATATAAATACATATATATATATATATATATATATATATATATATACATATATATATATATACATATACATACATATATATATATATATATATATATATATATATATATATATATATATATACCTATATATATATATATATATATATATATATATATATATACATATACATACAGTATGTGTGTGTGTGTATATATATACAAAAAAATGTTCCTGTGTGTGTATTGGCCACCCTCTCAGTCAGTGTACGTTGTACGTGCGAGGTGTTTCAAGCATCGGGTTTCAGTCTCTGAAGTGCTACAAATCAATGCCATTGACCCATGACTTTTACTACCCACTGGGCTGAAAGCATATATGGGGTTTTGAACAAGTGCCACTTTGGAGCACGCACCTGAGAGTTGGCGAGAAACATCAACCTGTGTTTGTCTCCCGCGGTTGCGCACCTCATAGTTCTTACGTGGGATTTTGTGGAATTCAATCAATGAGTGTGGAAGGATTTCTAAAAGAGCAGAATTGTCCACATTGTCTTGGGCTCTTTTGTTTTTGCACTGGCTGTCACTAGTAAACTGCCCATCATATAAAAGTTCTAAAAGGTCTTGTAATTGCTTTGTGATCAAATCTTATTTACATTCAGCTAGATTCAGCAAAATACATTCAGCTAGATTCAGCAAAATACATTCAGCTTGATTCTCTCGTACAGAATTAGACGTTAAGTGTCATACCATCCATTAGATGTCACAAATCTAGCCTAGGGTTAAGCTTGAGAAGTCTCCCTAACTCTTTCTAACTAACAGACGCTCTTATACAGAGTGACTTAACAGTAAGTACAGGGATATTCCCCTGAGGCAAGTAGAGTGAAGTGCCTTGCCCAAGGCATGACCCAACGTCATTTTGCATGGCCAGGAATCGAACCGGCAATCTTCTGAGTAATAGCCCGATTCCCTAAACGCTCAGCCATCTGACTCCAACTTGATATATTGCTCCCTTAATTATTTTATGGGTTCAACGACCCAAGGTCGTAGTCCCTCCCATGGTTGAGAAGAGGCTGCGGTCGGTAGCTAGTTTGGTTTTCGGAGGCTTCGTAAACCCCCATAGCTCAGAAGTAGAAGGGAGAGGGGCCACGTGGAATCTTTCTGCGTAATTAAATGTCACGACCGATGAGGGGAGCCGAGTTGACGTGTTCCCCTTTTTCCGACGCGGTCCCCACTTTTCAAACCGTCCAGGAAACATCCGAACACTTCCTCTTCGTCACGAATATGTGCAAAGGTGGAGCGCCGTGACATGTCCCTCTTGCCTTGGCAGGAATGTAGTTCATGTTTACATCAGCTCCCTCCTCCCACCTGCATGATTGATGTGAACCTGCTGCATATGTCCTGGGTGTGAAATGTTGAAAGATGGAGGAAGGCAACAACAACAACAACAAAAAAAAAAGAACCTCCAGCTTGATGTGAGGGCCTCTCAGTCTCTTAGCCGTGCGTTTATAGAGCGAGTCTTTACAAGGCAGGAGCGAAGGCTTCCGAGGGTTTATGATCAGTCCCATCTTTTCAGACCTGCTCGGCCATTCACAAGGAGGCATAAAGAAATAAAGAAATAAACTAGAACGGGGGGTCTGAAGCGAACCGTTCCACTTGTTGGACGGTCATTTGTTTACGGAGGGAGGCTGTGGTAATGTGTGTCTGTGTGTGTGTGTGGAAGGAAGGGGGTCCGCGGCCGGGTGGGGGGGGTTCATGGCAAAAGTCTTAAAGATGGTGTCGATTCAGAGTAGGCTCTCACCCCCCCCCCCCCCCCAAACACCCCACTTCACAGAGGCCTGAAAGGCATTTGTCCCCCAGATAACCCCCCCCCCTCCCCAGTCCCGATCTCTCCTCCCAGACCCTGCCTCTGTGGGAGAGTGGGCCGTGACCAGTTGCGGCGAGGCTGTCCGCCTGCCAATCGATTGGTCACGGCCGCGCGGCCTTTAAGCGGCAGATCTGGGATCCCCCTGTGCCCGCCCCTCCATGGCAGATGTCTGGGAAGCAGGCACTGGGGCACAAACGGGGCACAGGGAGGGCAGTCGTGGGCAATTCGTCTAAGGGTGCCTATTCAGAAGCCACAGGCATCGCGCTACAGCCGAACGGAAGGGCAGGAGGTGAAAGGTTGATTTAGGGGGAAAGAAAGATCCAACTGTCGGTTTTTTGAACCTGAGAAATGGATAATTGTCGTGCTTGCTCCCTCACTGTCTGAATAAATGTGGTTGAGAAATGGATGCCTCTCGCATATTTAATGCCTTCAAGAACCCAAGTTATTTTTGAAACTCGTTCCTAGTTCTTTAGACAGACCCTCAGTCCTGTCTCCAGAGCACAGTGTGAGGTGAGTTAGCAGTGAACATGGAATATAAAGCCTGGCAATATTCTTGGTGATATTTCCTACAGTGTGATTGGGAACATTGCTTGTCCTTTTTAAAGGACCATTTCAGACAGTAATTCAGGTCAGGATAGAATCTCGGGGCTAACCCTCACATAGTATTCATGTTCCAGGCTCTTCAGTGAAAGAATGAATGCAGGGCACTGATTTGTCAAGCTTAATGTCTTCCTGATACCTTGACAATGGGAATCAAGCTGTCGGATATTCAAGGTAGTTCTGCAGCTGTTCCCACAAGCGATCTGTGGAAAGGGCGAAAGGGGGCAGACGAAAAAAAAGATTAATGAGGAAAAAAATGACATGTATATATTTTGGCGTTGCTGCTACCAGACACAGGCAGCTTTCATAGTCCAGGTTAATTATGGATTGATTCAAACTGACAGGGGAAGTGTAAGTCTGAGGTCTTGCTCGCACCGTCACCATACAACAGTTGCTTTCACTGGAACTAGTAATTGGGAAAACCTGGTTGTGGTTGTAATGTTAAAGGCTTGACACCCCCTGCTGAACCCCCCCCCCCCCCAACCACCCCCACCTCCCTTGCACCGCCCACCGCCCACCTCCCTCCCTCCCCACATCCTTTCCCTCTACTCCTCCCTCCTGCCCTCCTACCTCCCTCACGCCCCATCACCTCCCTTACACTCTCCCTACCTCTCTCACCCCCCCACCTCCCTCCCTCTGCTATACTTCCCATCAGCCCCCCTCCCCACCCTCCACCTCCCTTCCTCTCCCCTCCCTCCCTACCTCCCCCGCCCCTATACAGCAACTAACATTCCCTAAGCGCCCCCCCCCCCACCCTCCCCCCATACCCACCCCCACCACCACATAAAATGGAAGGGCTGTTGAGTTTCCATCAATTGAGCGTCCGGTTTCACAGGAGCAGGGCTTATGAAACCTGAGGCGGGGGGAAAGTGTCTTGACAAGAAGTACTGCTGGGAGGTGGGTAAGGTATGAATTACACGCACGCACGCACATGCTTGCACGTACACACACACACACACACACGTACTTGTACACCCACCACACAAGCTCCCGCGCACACACACACAACTCAGACACCCTTGTACATGCGCCGCACACACACATACGTGCACCACACACACACACACACACACACTCAAACACACACATTCACACGCTTGTACACGCAACCACACGCATGCATATTCTTGTACACACGTACGTAAACCCATACACTCTCTCTCTCTCACACACACACACAAGTCAGCAGAAGCCACAGCAGCTTCTAACCATGAAGCATTTATACTCGGACATAAACCTTCCAAACGATCTCCATTTGTGTTTGTGATTTCTTACCCCGCGCGGAATTGATTGGGGAGATAAGAGGTCATGGGGGGCAGGATTGGGGTGTCGGGGCTTTGGCCTGCTTCCGTGCAGGGCCATACAGGCCATCAGTCAGACCAAAGGAGGCCCGAGGCAACCCAAGCTGAGCCAGCCCCAGCCCAGTTGCTGTAAGGGGGTGATGACAGCACATTCATTTCTGGATTTCTGCCGGCCCCGCGGCGGTTACCATAGCCACCTGTTTGGGTGTCCACAGTGCCC
>NC_140376.1:6035000-6045000 GCF_054491055.1 Hypomesus nipponensis | reverse complement strand
CCCCCCCCCCCCCCGCAGAATAACTTGCATTGTCGGAAGGGCATATACGGTCCTGCCGTCTATTTCCGTAGCGAGCTAACGTTTTTTTTCGGTCTCCTTCTGGCATCACATCACAGAGAAATCACCCCTGGTGCATTTCGCTATTGATTTTAATGTGGTGCCGTGTTGTTTTCATAGCAATGTCATAAACTATGCAGATTGATTTGATTGGGTTTATTTACTTTCATTTGCTGGGGGGGGGGAACTAGAGACAACACTAATTATCCTAATGGATCCATTTTCTGTTATTGTAACTCTAGAAACAATGTCTGCCACCGGAGCACCAAGACAATAAGGGCTAAGGGAGGGAGAGAGGAAGGGAGGGAGAGAGGGAGGGAGGGAGCGAAGGGAGGATGTCATAGGGTTGGGGAGGGCGCTGTTGGTGGCTGGGGACGAAGAGATTGCAGCATTTCTGAAACATGTTTCTCCTCATGAGGCCCCTGGGAGTTGGATCTGTGTGGTGTGTGTGGTGTGTGTGGTGTGTGCATGCAAGTGTGTGTGTGTGTGTAAATCTTGCGCACATGCACGCTGATGGTAAGGTTTTCACAGTGGGCAGAAGGGGGGGAGGCAGTAGAATTAGCCATTTCCGGGAGAGAGAGAGAGAGAGAGGGGGGGGGGGAGAGAGGAAGCGTAAAATAGACAACCAGAGAGAAAAGGATGAGCCATGCTGAGCCCAAGTGAGCCAGACTGGCCTGTGTTGTGCTTGCAGGGCCCACCCCTGGGTCCAGGCCTGTCTCACAGGGTGGAGGAAGGGGACTGGAGAGGACTGACGCAGGTACCCTGTGTAAGGGTAATTGGCCACGGGTGACTAGTTGTGTCACTGTGGGGGGTTGGAAGGGTGGAGGAGGAGAGGGATGAATCAAGGTGGAACACGTGGCGTGTGACACTGAGATATTAGAAGCTTCTCGCTCAGAAATTCCAAAAAGGGATTTTGAGGCTTGACCTTTTTTTAATTCTTTTTTTTGTTCTCTTTTTTTTTTTACCACCTGTCTGTAGAAGAACTTATTCTAGATCGAACATCTGTTCATGGCGCCTCAAGACAAAATAACTGATGCACGTCTGGGTTACGTTTGATAATTCCTTCCCTGAAATATAATAGTTTGAGGGGTTTCTGGAAGTCTTGGAATTGTGTTTAATTAGATGCAAATTAAAATGTTGTTGGGAGGGGGAGGGGGGGGGGCATTGAATATGACCTATATTAATGGGTTAGAATATGGTTGCCAAGTTTTTGGCTTCTTTTCTTGTTTGGGGCTGGTAAGATAGTGGGTGGGAGGGTCTTCTGCTTTATACTGTACATGAGTCAAGTCGAAGGGCGCCTTGTGTTGTTGACTGTTACTGGTTGATACGGCGATCCCTGCTGTGTTACTGGTGTTCGATTTCAGCGTCACAGTTTGGCTTTCAAACACTGTGGCTCTTTGGCTATGTCTGAAAATGGCACGAGCTCCAGGAATATTAAACACTTTCCTCGTTTGAAGCCTCTCCTGTTTGTGGCAAAACGTTGCAGAAACCATCCAGGGAGAGTTTGAATGGAATATGGATTGAAAGTCGTTGCTCTGACACTAGGAAATATTGCAACGACTCCTTTTTCTTTAAATTCGGTGCTAAACACGCCTTTAGAATACAGGGTGAAACTACAGTCGTATGAAGGTGAAGGTCTTTGAGTGAACATAACCATAATTATCAGCAAAGCCATCAGAGACCCGCTGATCATACACAGATATGAAATATTCACTTGTTTTGGCGGTGTGCAAGACATTTTTACGACAGCACTAAGCTCTATATGAAACCACTGTGGAAAAGGAAAATTCGATTCTGCGTCTCAATGAGCGAAATGTGTTTTCCTTCAGCGTTTTGGGGGGAAATGTGTGATCGCCGACGCTGTGATCTCAACGTCTGTCTCTTTGTTGCACAACTTCTCTCTCCCCAAAAGTGGAAGCATTCTTTGTAATCCTGTTTCTGATCAAAACAAAACCCCCCCAAAAAAACATCTGTTTATTTTGGGGGGCAGAAATAACAAGCAGTGCTGATTAAAGCTTTGGTTGTTATCGAAATTGTTGCCATTTTTCCACCACATAGGCTACGTTTCTTACAAAATGAGGTCTGTGTTAGGGAAATACTTGGACATTTGGTTATGCTTTAGGAATGGCCCCACTACTGTATCTGTGATGTGAGTGGAAGGGTTGTTTGCACTGGGACGACAGTGGGCCCCAGGTGGCAGTGTGCCCGTCTGGGAGAGATGGCACGGAGGGCCCTGACGGCCCCCAGTGAGACCACAGTCTGACCAGGTACTTGGCACGAGGGCCGTGGCTGTGTTGGAATCTGAGGCCGAGCCCAAGACTGGAGACCCCCCCCCCTCCCCCTGCCTGCTTTCACACGCACACACACACACACACACACACACACACACTACCAAAGGAGCCTTAGATTGACGGGCACCCCAGCTACCCCACTCCTTTACGCCCCTCCGCTCCCATCTCCCCCCCCCCCCCCCCTCTTCCTCTGTGATCGATCCAGACATCGAGTGTGCCGGCCCGTCAGTCAACCCCCCCCCCCCCCCCCGCAAGGTGCTGCCTGTCACCCCCCTCTCCCGGAGGCTCCGCCCCAGCGACGCTGATCTGGAACGATGACACCCACGCTGTGCCCACCTCTCTGTGTGGCCGCGGCTCGGCGGGACCCAGTCGACTGGGTGGGTCCACCCTGAAGAGGGTGGCTGTCCCACCGCGGCTGGGGCTCTTCCTCAACCGTTGTGACTCTGGCTGGTGGATGTCCTGTGTCAATCACGGCCTGTTTTCCCTAATAACTACCCGGAATATTAATAGCGCATGAAACATATTACTGTAAAAAAAAAAAAAATGATCTCGTCGAAGATCCTAGGAACCGCTGTGGTTAAAAGATCTGCTGTGTTGGATCAAGTAAAAATAACTTGCTTTCAACTTTTTTGGGGGGGAAGGGCCGGGGGGGGGGGGGGGGGGGCGAAGGCGAACTTCAATAATAGATGAATATCCAAACATGGAACAGAGAGGACTAGATGTTTCTTATTGGATATTTTTACATTTCGGGCCTAGCGCTCCAAAAAAGAGAGGAATGAATGTATCAAGTGAAGGATTCCGTCAATAATTCACCCCCCTAATGTAGTGTGTGTGTGTGTGGGGGGGGGGGGGGGGGGGAAGACGACTGGCAAACAGAGGAAGTGGGGGAAGGAAAAGAAGAGGAGGGTGTCTGATTGCTCAGCTTTAAGGGGCGTAATGAGGTGTCAGCAGTGTAAACAGCTATGACAGACACAGATGAGGTCTGACAGGTGGAGCAGGGCACCGTGGGTAGGGGGTGTCCACGCTCCACAAGGCCATTCGCCACAGCGCTCTGTCTCGCTACGCCTCAGGACCCCTGGCGACCCACCCCCATCCCCCCCTTGCGCCCAGCCCCTACCTGAAAGTGGGGTTAGACGTCCGCCACACCCCCCCCTCACCTTCGTAGAGGGAGTAGATATGACGCCTCGGTGTCACTGCGCAAGCATTTCAGTGGCTGTCAAGCTATGAAGCTCACCGTCCCTCTACCCCACCCTCTCTCTCTCTCTCCCCCCTCTTTTAAAACCCTGGCTGTCACTGACAGCTACACCTGCTCACTCTGATAGCAAGGACGACCCTCAGGCCTGTCACCCCCTCCCCTCTGCCCCACCCCCCCCCTCCCCTCAGCCCCCCTTCCCCCAGCCCCCCTTCCCCCAGCCCCCTTGATAGGTGTGCCACTCTTGGCTACCCACGGCTGCGGGTGGCGACTGATGCCCGCGTCGACATGCCGGGGCCCCTGTCAATCCGTCTCGACTGGCAGGACCCGTCTGCCAATCACAGGGCGAGGGGGGTGGGCCTTCCTCATGGGGGAGCCAGCCGACCACATCTCCCTTCCACCGTACCTCCCCCCCCCCCCCTGCCCCTGCCATAGCCAGGACCTACTAAGGGCTAGTCTGCCCCCCGCCCCCCATCCCCCCCAGTCCGTCGACATGGGCATCCCCTTCATATTCCATCCTCTCCTCCCCAAGTCATACAGCTCTTTATTTCCTCTTTTCCTCTTTCGCATTCCTCCTTTTTAATCCTCCTCCTCTTACTGCTTCTCCTCTTCCTCCTCCTCCTCCCCGCCCAGACAGTCCTCTGCACTACACTACACTACACCTGGCTACACCACACCACGCTACACCACGCTACACCACGCCGCCGCACTGTAGCCCGCCGCGCCGTGCCGCGGCAGAGCGTCGCCAAGTAGCCTGAGCAGAGCAGCGCGTTGACTCTCTCTGTCTCCACTCACCTCTCTCCCCCGCCCCCTGTTTAACACCACGGCAGAAAAACCTTCCCAAACTTAACCTCCATCCCGATGGCGTGTTCACAGCCCGCTCTGATTGACAGATGTGTATATTTTAACAGTTGGCTTTCTACTAATCCCCCCCCCCCCACACACACACACACACGTCCCCCACCCCCCCAACCCCTGTTTCTCTCTCTTTGGCTCTACTGGGCTATTGATTTCCCTGGCAGGGTCAGGACCACTTCTCTATGCTGTAGGGGGAGGTCCTGGTTGTGTGTGTGTGTGTGTGTGAGTGAGTGGTCGTTGATTGATGCTTGGCAACTCGGGAGGGAGGGAGGCTTGGGGAAGGGCCACCCCAGTGCCTCCTGAAGGGGCAGAAACGCCAGGCGAGTTGTTTACGTTGTGGCCCACAGACAAAGGGGACCGCGACCCAGCGGATGGCCACAGTAAACCTGTGGTGATTGGTTCATGTGAAGAACCAACTCGCCGCTTGCTTAGCGCATACTTCCGCGAGAGGATTTGGCTGCTTTTAACCCGAGGGTCAGTTTACTGTGGGGTACAGGTCAAACGCTCAGTGTGTACAGAGCGAGGGTTTGGAGCCCCTTGGGGTGGACTGCTTTTCAACACATTCACTATTAGCCAGGCCCTAAGGGAGTAAACTAAGCATAAAGTAGCCATTTATTTGCATTCTGCAGTCAACAGCAGGACTTGGATAATTGCTAAAGGTCGTAAGAAAGTTCCTGAAGGTCATTCAGGCTCATGTTAAGCACCTTGTGATATTCATAATTAAATTCTCCCTTTGCATCTCAAAAGTATTTAACCAAAGTGAATTTCTGCTCCTTGTTCTACGGTAAAAAAAAAAAAAAAAAAAAAAGGGAGGAAGAAATATTTGACAAAGAAAAGCAACCTTTTGACATCTCTCTCATCGGCAAGTTTAACCTACATCGCTCTTAACATGCCACTTTCCCTGACGCATCCCTGCCCAGTGACTGGGAGCACTTTGATATGGAAATGAGTGTAGTTCTATTTCTTTTTTTCTTTCCAGTTTTCTTTTTTTTTTTTGTGGTATTCTTTGACAGCGCTGGTCTGTGTTTACATAACACAGAGAGGCACAGGGCCTGCCAGAGACGGCGTGCCAGGGCTGCGCGGAGAGGCCCGATAGATCTGCCCGTCTGATCCTCGCCTCGCCATGGGCACTCTGCAGAGGGGATGGAGCAGCAACAAGCCCAGGAATACATTACCCACTTCAGGCCTCTCATTCAGAAAAGACCGAGAGGGGGGGGGGGGAGAAAGACAGAGAAAGTGTGAGAGGGAGGGGGGAGGGGGGGCGTGAGAGGGGGATATCAGGGTTGGGGTGGAAAGGGAGGAAAAGAGAGGGAGGGAGGAGTAGGGGGTGATGGAGGGAAAGAAGACAAGAGATTGCCACAAACAGACCATTAACCTCATTACCACTGAGGTAACCTACAATACACACAGTCCACATTCAATACAATCAGACCATCGCGTGAAATTTGCGTGTCTTCAGTCTCAAACCGAGATTCTCGTGCCGTTTATTTGATATGGTGATGAGGGGAAAACCAACCTTCTCCCCATATCTGAGAATTAGTGCTGTGTATCGGTGGCATGATTCACCCAGCCTTCTCACTTAACGCAAGGTCGGATTGTCCCTTGGTCTGTGCTGTGGAGTCTCTAAATCTCCGAAGTACTTGTATTGATTGCATTTATAGTCTTGCTTGGAGGCTCCCAAAAAATCAAGCCATGGAGAAAAGTATAGGACAGGGTCTCTGGCTTGAGAATTCAGCTTCTTAATGATTTCTTTGGAACACTTATGCTGATGTGAGAAGAGCTCAAGGAGCTAAATAGAACCTGGAAACCCGAGGCAAAGTGATAATGTCGTTGAATACTCCTCCACTTCCGCCTGTGGTGTGGGAAAAAAAATGGGGATGAATTTGATTATATTGACAGTCTTGAATTGCAAATGCCATCGAAGGAATCCTTGGCTGTGCTTAAGTAGGTGGAATGAAAGGAGAGAGGGAAAGATTGGAGAAAGGTGGAGGAGAGGGAGGGGGGGGGGGGGAGTGCCACAAATGAAATCAGACATCACATCACTGAAATCAGACGTGAAGGGAGTTTTAGTCATCTCTCTCAAATCCCAAATCTCCTTTTGTTGCATTTGTGACATTTGGAATCGTTGGGCAAGACGCACAATGCATTCCCCAACACATCTGAACTCTTCACAGAACCACTTTGAAATAAAATCAAACTCTAATCCTCAGTCTCTTAAACAAACGATGAAACCGAAATAATCCACAAACCAACAAAGCCAACTGCTAACTAGCATTTTCAACTCCTCCCTGTTTTTATCTGGTGAATTTTGCAG
The DNA here is from genome assembly GCF_054491055.1 of Hypomesus nipponensis. NCBI lineage: Eukaryota > Metazoa > Chordata > Actinopteri > Osmeriformes > Osmeridae > Hypomesus > Hypomesus nipponensis. The sequence continues at coordinate 6,038,288 of NC_140376.1, read as the reverse complement.
GATTGTCATCAAATCTATTTACCTGTCCGCTGTTCGAACATGGTGGAAGTTAAGGCCTTGAAATGAGGACGCGGCTCCCTGTCGGGTTGAGGTCATCTGATTGGAGGAGATGTTGTAATGTGCAGCTCTGTGAGGAAAGTGAGAAGCGGACTGGATGAGTCCCAATAGGCCGTGCCAGCATCGGCCGGGGAGTTAATTGAAGTGATAAACTGCCCGCCATCTGCCACTGGAAAGCTTCTCCTTCTCCCCCCCCCCCCACTCTCTCTGTCTCTCTCTCTGTCTCTCTCTCTGTTTCTCTCTCTGTCTCTCTCTCGCTCTCTCTCTCGCTCTCTCTCTCTCCAGCGAGAGCTCTCTGTTCGCTGGGCAGCATTGATCCCCGCTAATTCCGAGGAGATATTATTAGAGAGCGCCGGGCTTTCTGGACAGCCCCGACAGCGCAGAGGGAAAGGGCTCTCTAATATGACTTCATCCTCGCGCACGCTCTCTCACACACAAACCGCCGCGCGAGGTTCCTCAGCATCTGTCGGACCTCGATTTCCACCTTCTGCAGACAAATGAGCTCCGACACCTCGCCTTCCAAGGCACCTCGGAGCCGTTTGACCCCAGAAAACTGCCTCTGCCTCGCTGACATTCCATTTTTCATCTCCATCTGTGGCGGCGTGGTAGTGCAGCTGGTAGATCGCTGGTGTGTAACTGAAGAAGGTTGAGGCTATCGACTCTTCCTCAATGCCACGGTCATTTCTCCAAAATTGTGGTAATGATCGGTAACCATTATATGCTTCGGCCTACCCTCCATAAGTTTGTTTTTGGAGCTGGTTGCTACGCTGGCCGTATGGTAGAGACCTTCCATACGGGTGTGAGATGCCAGTAGTCGCTTGGTAAGGCAAAGCGTGCCCTTTCGGAAAAAGGAAATGCATCTAAGTGAGCTGGATATTCAGATTGTTTTTTTGGGGGCTATTGTGTCGTGTTTACCAGAGGAACCTGTTAATATTCTGTCCGATATTCGGAGTCATTTGAGGCCTCCTACCACTCCCCCTCACTGCAACCCATCTGGAAAGTTAGGCGGTCCTTTTGTCCCGACGGCTCCCGAAGGGGGAGTGCCCCAGACGAACGAGGCCCTGTCAGAGCGTCGGGGTGATTGTTAGTAAAGCCGAGCAAACGCTGCCAGGGGAACTCATCCAGAAAAGCGGCTTGTTTGCTCTTGATCAGTGATGTGGCACCCCGGTTTATATTATCGCAGTTTACGCTGACGATAAACACACAAGGGCTCTGACGCATAGCAGAACGGTGTTTGGGCGTGGGGGTGTAGGTGTGGGTGGGGGGGGCGTTGGGGTGTCGGAGGCACTCGTCGGTCCAAACCAGAGCAGTTTTTTTCGCCGTTGCACCACTGTCCCCATGCCCCCTCCTCCCTCCCCATGGTTTGATTACGGCCCAAACTAATAAGCCCTGAGGCTTGGTCCGATGCTCCTGACCACATGGTTCTGCCCGGGGGTGAAGACTCTGTGGTACCAGGCCCTCCCTGCCCTCCTGGTCGTGGCTCCAATGGCTTATAAAGACTCAGGAGCCCAGTACCTGGGTGACGACCAATGGCACGCAGGTCTTTGTGGTTGTGCCATTATTGCATCATAGCTAACCTTGTCACGGTTTTCCCCCAATAGCGAGATGACAGATTGGCTCACCCGCACAGTCCCGTCTCAGATTTCCAAGCTGTGTAACATTCAGTAAGGACACCCTCTTTTCCCTGGCATGCACCGTCGCATGAAAGGGATAAGAGGGATGAATCAGCTGGGCCTCACATGCACATCGTCAGCACTAGATGACACGGGAGTCCTAACATGGACATGGTGGAGATGGGGGGGTGGGTGGGAGGGCACGGATCTTGGGGGGGGGGGGAGGGGGCATGTGACAGTGGCGGCAGGGGCTCGGGTGTGGGATGGGGGGGGGGTCTGAGGGCCTGTGGGACACTCTGAGTCATGATTGGTTTGACGTTTGTTTGACGTGTCAGTCCTATTGATGACTCAGTGGGGAGTCTGGAGCGGTGTCCTCTGGGAATGGTAGTCTGGAGATGTGATCAAGTGCAGAGCGGGCAGGTAATTGAGCCTCCAGCTGGCCCGGGCTGACGTGGTCATTAGCCGCCATGGCCCATGCAAGGGCCCCCCTAGTAAGGGAGCTATGGGGAGAGGGGTGGAGAGGCTTCTTAATTCAGCCCACCTTCCACCTCCATCACAGCCAATGGCTCATTAGAGCAGCCACTGGGACAATCAATACTCCCATTAACCAAGTGCAGAAAATGAATGGATTTAAGCGGGCATGATTGGTCAGCGCTGCTTCGTCTCGGAGAAAAAAAAAACTCACCTCGGCTCCGACTATCCCCTTTCTCTCTCTTTCTCCATCTCTCGCTCCCAAGTTTTTTTTGGGCCCTCCCTCCCTCAGTCTCCAGCTTTCGTTCCCTCCTCATCCCACAATACCTGTCTATAGTTTCTCCAGATGGTAGAATCATCGCACTCGAGAAAAATAGGCGGTCATTGTCTAGCGGGCGGTGACTCGCCGGTCGTTGCTCAGAGCAACTCGCAGCCGCACGCCGGGCTCCTTTCAGCTCCCGTTCAGCCTGCCTTGTCGTGGCTTCCACGGGGCCACTCACCTGCCTGTTTCTCCTCTTTCATTTCCTTGAATTGGATTATTCCACATTCCCCCACGCAGGGACCGACGTGCGCCGAAAAAGCGCAGCGCTTGCAAACCTCATTAACGCACTTCAAAAGGAAGTCTAAAAAATGAATAAGCCGGCAACAGTTTGCGTCAATTGAATAATTTAGTTGCTGTGCTCGTCCCCAAGATTATATTAGGTGTGCTGTAAAACTGAGTTGCAGAGAAAATGGCCTCCTGGTAGACATTGCGTACACTGTCGTTTCTCTCCTGATAGCGTCGACTGCCTCCTGTGCTGTCTGCATGAATGTGAGGCCTACAGCAAAGCCTGGTTGTGTTCATACTAAGAGGGCAGGTGTGTTTGTCAGTGTCAATGTGTGTGTGTGTGTGTGTATTTGGTGTACGTGCATGTGAAATGTGTTGCTGTGTATTTAGTGTGTGCGTGTATATATATGTGTGTGTGTGTGAGCCCTAGACTTGATTGACAGTCTTCCTGCAGTCCCACTGTTCAAGTCAAAGGTGCTAACCTGGGGTCAGGATGGGGAAAGAGGGGTATAGAGCTCTCTGTGTTAGACGGTCATCACCACAGGGGGCGTGGCATGTGTGAGGGGAGGGGGGGGGGGGGGAGTGGGGGAGGGGCATGAT